>NW_027672607.1:0-72916 GCF_964165515.1 Mesoplodon bidens | reverse complement strand
GACAGGAAGGGTATCTCAGGCAGGGCAATGGAAAACTTCCGGAAGAGCGCCCGGGGCCAGGATCATCATGGCTGGCCTGCCGGCACCAAGTTGGCCCGTGGGCTGTCGCTTGTGTGTTTCCATGGACCTTCCTCTAGGCTTTCAAGCCCTTGTACATATTCAGGTGTTCTACCTGGGAAGGGTGGGAACAGTTCAGCAGCAGCTGGCCTGGGGCTCAGCTCACGTTTACTCACAGATGCCTCGGCACGGTCCCCCAGCTTTGCAATGAGGACGCTCCTTGTGTGGGGGATGGGTTGCTGGCTGTAAGGGAGACGATTCCCCACCTCTGACCAATTTCAGAATTGTTTTCCGCTGGAGCAAGTGCCCTGATTGGGTTTTCCTCTGTATAATTGGTGGGTTCAGGTTTTTTTTTCTTTTATGGTTCAAGTTAGATTTTATTCCTCTTTTATGTATTTATAGATATAAGCATGGAAATAATTCATTCATATAAATGCATCTGTGTGAAGGGAAGAACTTTTTTCTGTTTTATATTTAAATTTTATTTTTTAAAATTTTGAGCTTTAATTTTATTTATTTTTTATACAGCAGGTTATTATTTGTTATGTATTTTATGCATATACATGTATACAGTTCAATCCCAATCTCCAAATCATCCCACCACCACCACACCATGGCTTCCCACACTTGGTGTCCATACGTTTGTTCTCTACCTCTGTGTCTCTATTTCTTCCCTGCAAACCAGTTCATCTGTACCATTTTTAGGTTCCACATATATGCATTAATATACAATATTTGTTTTCCTCTTTCTGACTTACTTCATTCTGTATGACAGTATCTAGATCCATCGATGTCTCTACAAATGCCCCAGTTTCATTCCTTTTTATGGCTGAGTAATATTCCATTTTATATATGTACCACAACTTTATCCATTCGTCTGTCTGTGGGCATTGAGGTTGCTTCCATTACCTGGCTATTGTAAATAGTGCTGCAATGAACATTGTGGTGAATGTGCCTTTTTGATTTATGGTTTTCTCTGGGTATATGCCCAGAAGTGGGATTGCTGTATCAGAGGGTAATTCTATTTCTAGCTTTTTTAAGGAAACTCCATACTGTTCTCCATAGTGACTGTATCAATTTACATGCCCACCAATAGTGGAAGAGGGCTCCTTTTGTCCACACCCTCCCCAGAATTTGTTGTTTGTAGATTTTCTGATGATGCCGATTCTAATAGGTGTGAGGTGATACCTCATTGTAGTTTTGATTTGCATTTCTCTAATAATTAGTGCTCTTGAGCAGCTTTTCATGTGCGTCTTGGCCATCTCGGTGTCTTCTTTGAAGAAACGTCTCTTTAGATCTTCTGCCCATTTTTGTATTGGGCTGTTTGTTTTTCTAATATTAAGCTGCATGAGCTGTTTATATATATTGGAGATTAAACCTTTGTCCATTGATTCGTTTGCAACGATTTTCGCCCATTCTGAGGGAAGCCTTTTTCCATTCCCGTTTTTTTTTAACCAAAAAAGAAAGAAAGAAATAGAAGCAGAACACTAATGTGTGTAAAATATGCCTTTTGAAATGGTCGTTTTGAAATATGGACGTCCTTTGAATTTTTTGGTCGATATGTGACCCCAGGATTTGTTTTCTGGGCAGGTGTCATTTACAGGCCTGCAATGATTTTGAATATCAACTGACCATTAGCGCTGGGATTAAAGCTGCTGTTGTGTGAAACGGCCACAAGGTGGCAGCAGTTCTCCCTTACCAAATCTGGTTACTAGGGCAACAGAGCCTCAATGGAAGTCGTGTTCTAGATTGGAATTTAGAATGGAATGTGCCAGGAGAAAGCCCCTCAAGTTTGTCTCACTACTTCTTGTTCGTGTTTTTAATTTAATTTTTTGTTTTTTATTACAGCAACTTTGATTACAACGTTTGGCTTGTTGTAGGTGTGGAAGATGTGGTTCTTTTACACATATACAGATGTCTGTTCTTCCTGGGATCCTTTTCCCATGTACGTTATGACAGAATGTTGAGTAGTCTTCTCTTGGTATTCCGTAGGTCTTTGGTGATTATATATGTCACCTGTGTTTGTATATGTCTCTTAACCCCGATATCGTAATGAAACCAATCCTCACACATTTCCATTGGTGAACCATAAGTTTTTAATGAATCTGTGATTGCCCTTCTCCTTGGAAATATCTGCCCTGGTATCCATTTTTAGGTAACACCTATAAGTGATATGATACGATATGTGTCTTTCACTTTCTAACTTACTACAAGTCACGTGATTACCTCTAGACTCATCTACGGGGCTGCAAATTGCATTGTGTTTTTTCCCTTGACTTCTCTTCTGCCTTAGCGAGGTCCATTTTCAACAATGTGATTCCCTGAGGGTTGTGGATTAGCTGACCTGGGCAGCCTTACCCTGCCGGCCGGCCCTCCCCAGGTGTGCCTGGTTGAGGTCAATATAAACAGCGCTCCAGGCAGCAATAGCCCCTGAAGCTGTGCCTGACTCCAGATTCTCGGCCCCGTCAGCAGTCTCGGGGCTGTGCTGGTGGGAGGGAGTGAGGGGCCATGGCTGTGTGGTTGGCCCGGAGTGAGTGGGGCTCTGCTGGCCTTTCTGCAGGAGTTGCCAGGCTGCCACCTATAAAGAAGAGAATGTGTCACCCATACCTTCCGCTGAAATTTCTCTCCGGACACAGGTGAGGAAGGAAAAAAGCAGTGGGGGCCGGGACAGGAGGGGTATCTCAGGCAGGGCAATGGAAAACTTCCAGAAGAGCGCCCGGGGCCAGGATCATCCTGGCTGGCCTGCAGGCACCAAGTTGGCCTGTGGGCTGTCGCTTGTGTGGTTCCGTGGCCCTTCCTCTAGGCTTTCAAGCCCTTGTACATATTCAGGTGTTCTACCTGGGAAGGTTGGGAACAGTTCAGCAGCAGCTGGCCTCGGGCTCAGCTCACGTTTACTCACAGATGCCTCGGCACGGTCCCCTAGCTTTGCAATGAGGATACTCCTTGTGTGGGGGATGGGTTGCTGGCTGTATGGCAGACGATTCCCCACCTCTGTCCAATTTCAGAATTGTTTTCCGCTGGAGCAAGTGCCCTGATTGGGTTTTCCTCTGTATAATTGGTGGGTTCAGGTTTTTTTTTCCTTTACGGTTCAAGTTAGATTTTATTCCTCTTTTATGTATTTATAGATATAAGGATGGAAATAATTCATTCATATAAATGCATCTGTGTGAAGGGAAGAACTTTTTTCTGTTTTATTTTTAAATTTTAGTTTTAAAAATTTTGAACTTTAATTTTATTTATTTTTTATACAGCAGATTATTATTGGTTATGTATTTTATGCATATACATGTATACAGTTCAATCCCAATCTCCAAATCATCCCACCACCACCACCCCATGGCTTCCCACACTTGGTGTCCATACGTTTGTTCTCTACCTCTGTGTCTCTATTTCTTCCCTGCAAACCAGTTCATCTGTACCATTTTTAGGTTCCACATATATGCATTAATATACAATATTTGTTTTCCTCTTTCTGACTTACTTCATTCTGTATGACAGTCTCTAGATCCATCGATGTCTCTACAAATGAACCAGTTTCAGTCCTTTTTATGGCTGAGTAATATTCCATTTTATATATGTACCACATCTTTATCCATTCGTCTGTCTGTGGGCATTTCGGTTGCCCCCATTACCTGGCTATTGTAAATAGTGCTGCAATGAACATTGTGGTGAATGTGCCTTTTTGATTTATGGTTTTCTCTGGGTATATGCCCAGAAGTGGGATTGCTGGATCAGAGGGTTATTCTATTTCTAGCTTTTTTAAGGAAACCCCATACTGTTCTCCATAGTGACTGTATCAATTTACATGCCCACCAATAGTGGAAGAGGGCTCCTTTTGTCCACACCTTCCCCAGAATTTTTTGTTTGTAGATTTTCTGATGATGCCGATTCTAATAGGTGTGAGGTGATACCTCATTGTAGTTTTGATTTGCATTTCTCTAATAATTAGTGCTCTTGAGCAGCTTTTCATGTGCGTCTTGGCCATCTCTGTGTCTTCTTTGAAGAAACGTCTCTTTAGATCTTCTGCCCATTTTTGTATTGGGCTTTTTGTTTTTCTAATATTAAGCTGCATGAGCTCTTTATATATATTGGAGATTAAACCTTTGTCCATTGATTCGTTTGCAACGATTTTCGCCCATTCTTAGGGATGCCTTTTTCCATTCCCGTTTTTTTCAACCAAAAAAGAAAGAAAGAAATAGAAGCAGAACACTAATGTGTGTAAAATATGCCTTTTGAAATGGTCGTTTTGAAATATGGACGTCCTTTGAATTTTTTGGTCGATATGTGACCCCAGGATTTGTTTTCAGGGCAGGTGTCATTTACAGGCCTGCAATGATTTTGAATATCAACTGACCATTAGCGCTGGGATTAAAGCTGCTGTTGTGTGAAACGGCCACAAGGTGGCAGCAGTTCTCCCTTACCAAATCAGGTTACTAGGGCAACAGAGCCTCAATGGAAGTCGTGTTCTAGATTGGAATTTAGAATGGAATGTGCCAGGAGAAAGCCCCTCAAGTTTGTCTCACTACTTCTTGTTCGTGTTTTTAATTTAATTTTTTATTTTTTATTACAGCAAGTTTGATTACAATGTTTGGCTTGTTGTAGGTGTGGAAGATGTGGTTCTTTTACACATATACAGATGTCTGTTCTTCCTGGGATCCTTTTCCCATGTACGTTATGACAGAATGTTGAGTAGTCTTCTCTTGGTATTCCGTAGGTCTTTGGTGATTATATATGTCACCAGTGTTTGTATATGTCTCTTAACCCCGATATCGTAATGAAACCAAACCTCACACCTTTCCATTGGTGAACCATAAGTTTTTTAATGAATCTGTGATTGCCCTTCTCCGTGGAAATATCTGCCCTGGTATCCATTTTTAGGTAACACCTATAAGTGATATGATACGATATGTGTCTTTCACTTTCTAACTTACTACATGTCACGTGATTACCTCTAGACTCATCTACGGGGCTGCAAATGGCATTGTGTCCTTTTTCCCCTTGACTTCTATTCTGCCTTAGCGAGGTCCATTTTCAACAATGTGATTCCCTGAGGGTTGTGGATTAGCTGACCTGGGCAGCCTTACCCTGCCGGCCGGCCCTCCCCAGGTGTGCCTGGTTGAGGTCAATATAAACAGCGCTCCAGGCAGCAATAGCCCCTGAAGCTGTGCCTGACTCCAGATTCTCGGCCCCGTCAGCAGTCTCGGGGCTGTGCTGGTGGGAGGGAGTGAGGGGCCATGGCTTTGTGGTTGGCCCGGTGTGAGTGGGGCTCTGCTGGCCTTTCTGCAGGAGTTGCCAGGCTGCCACCTATTAAGAAGAGGATGTGTCACCCATACCTTCCGCTGGAATTTCTCTCCGGACAGAGGTGAGGAAGGAAAAAAGCAGTGGGGGCCGGGACAGGAAGGGTATCTCAGGCAGGGCAATGGAAAACTTCCGGAAGAGCGCCCGGGGCCAGGATCATCCTGGCTGGCCTGCAGGCACCAAGTTGGCCTGTGGGCTGTCGCTTGTGTGGGTCCGTGGCCCTTCCTCTAAGCTTTGAAGCTCTTGTACATATTCAGGTGTTCTACCTGGGAAGGGTGGGAACAGTTCAGCAGCAGCTGGCCTGGGGCTCAGCTTACGTTACTCACAGATGCCTCAGCACGTCCCCCAGCTTTGCAATGAGGACGCTCCTTGTGTGGGGGATGGGTTGCTGGCTGTAAGGGAGACGATTCCCCACCTCTGACCAATTTCAGAATTGTTTTCCGCTGGAGCAAGTGCCCTGATTGGGTTTTCCTCTGTATAACTGGTGGGTTCAGGTTTTTTTTTCTTTTACGGTTCAAGTTAGATTTTATTCCTCTTTTATGTATTTATAGATATAAGGATGGAAATAATTCATTCATATAAATGCATCTGTGTGAAGGGAAGAACTTTTTTCTGTTTTATTTTTAAATTTTATTTTTAAAAATTTTGAACTTTAATTTTATTTATTTTTTATACAGCAGGTTATTATTGGTTATGTATTTTATGCATATACATGTATACAGTTCAATCCCAATCTCCAAATCATCCCACCACCACCACCCCATGGCTTCCCACACTTGGTGTCCATACGTTTGTTCTCTACCTCTGTGTCTCTATTTCTTCCCTGCAAACCAGTTCATCTGTACCATTTTTAGGTTCCACATATATGCATTAATATACAATATTTGTTTTCCTCTTTCTGACTTACTTCATTCTGTATGACAGTCTCTAGATCCATCGATGTCTCTACAAATGCCCCAGTTTCATTCCTTTTTATGGCTGAGTAATATTCCATTTTATATATGTACCACATCTTTATCCATTCGTCTGTCTGTGGGCATTTCGGTTGCTTCCATTACCTGGCTATTGTAAATAGTGCTGCAATGAACATTGTGGTGAATGTGCCTTTTTCATTTATGGTTTTCTCTGGGTATATGCCCAGAAGTGGGATTGCTGGATCAGAGGGTAATTCTATTTCTAGCTTTTTTAAGGAAACTCCATACCGTTCTCCATAGTGACTGTATCAATTTACATGCCCACCAATAGTGGAAGAGGGCTCCTTTTGTCCACACCCTCCCCAGAATTTGTTGTTTTTAGATTTTCTGATGATGCCGATTCTAATAGGTGTGAGGTGAAAACTCATTGTAGTTTTGATTTGCATTTCTCTAATAATTAGTGCTCTTGAGCAGCTTTTCATGTGCGTCTAGGCCATCTCTGTGTCTTCTTTGAAGAAACGTCTCTTTAGATCTTCTGCCCATTTTTGTATTGGGCTGTTTGTTTTTCTAATATTAAGCTGCATGAGCTGTTTATATATATTGGAGATTAAACCTTTGTCCATTGATTCGTTTGCAACGATTTTCGCCCATTCTGAGGGATGCCTTTTCCATTCCCGTTTTTTTTAACCAAAAAAGAAAGAAAGAAATAGAAGCAGAACACTAATGTGTGTAAAATATGCCTTTTGAAATGGTCATTTTGAAATATGGACGTCCTTTGAATTTTTTGGTCGATATGTGACCCCAGGATTTGTTTTCAGGGCAGGTGTCATTTACAGGCCTGCAATGATTTTGAATATCAACTGACAATTAGCGCTGGGATTAAAGCTGCTGTTGTGTGAAACGGCCACAAGGTGGCAGCAGTTCTCCCTTACCAAATCTGGTTACTAGGGCAACAGAGCCTCAATGGAAGTCGTGTTCTAGATTGGAATTTAGAATGGAATGTGCCAGGAGAAAGCCCCTCAAGTTTTCTCACTACTTCTTGTTCGTGTTTTTAATTTAATTGTTAATTTTTTATTACAGCAAGTTTGATTACAATGTTTGGCTTGTTGTAGGTGTGGAAGATGTGGTTCTTTTACACATATACAGATGTCTGTTCTTCCTGGGATCCCTTTCCCATGTACGTTATGACAGAATGTTGAGTAGTCTTCTCTTGGTATTCCGTAGGTCTTTGGTGATTATATATGTCACCTGTGTTTGTATATGTCTCTTAACCCCGATATCGTAATGAAACCAATCCTCACACCTTTCCATTGGTGAACCATAAGTTTTTTAATGAATCTGTGATTGCCCTTCTCCGTGGAAATATCTGCCCTGGTATCCATTTTTAGGTAACACCTATAAGTGATATGATACGATATGTGTCTTTCACTTTCTAACTTACTACAAGTCACGTGATTATCTCTAGACTCATCTACGGGGCTGCAAATGGCATTGTGTCCTTTTTTCCCTTGACTTCTATTCTGCCTTAGCGAGGTCCATTTTCAACAATGTGATTCCCTGAGGGTTGTGGATTAGCTGACCAGGGCAGCCTTACCCTGCCGGCCGGCCCTCCCCAGGTGTGCCTGGTTGAGGACAATATAAACAGCGCTCCAGGCAGCAATAGCCCCTGAAGCTGTGCCTGACTCCAGATTCTCTGCCCCGTCAGCAGTCTCGGGGCTGTGCTGGTGAGAGGGAGTGAGGGGCCATGGCTTTGTGGTTGGCCCGGTGTGAGTGGGGCTCTGCTGGCCTTTCTGCAGGAGTTGCCAGGCTGCCACCTATAAAGAAGAGGATGTGTCACCCATACCTTCCGCTGGAATTTCTCCCCGGACAGAGGTGAGGAAGGAAAAATGCAGTGGGGGCCGGGACAGGAGGGGTATCTCAGGCAGGGCAATGGAAAACTTCCAGAAGAGCGCCCGGTGCCAGGATCATCCTGGCTGGCCTGCAGGCAACAAGTTGGCCTGTGGGCTGTCGCTTGTGTGGTTCCGTGGCCCTTCCTCTAGGCTTTCAAGCCCTTGTACATATTCAGGTGTTCTACCTGGGAAGGGTGGGAACAGTTCAGCAGCAGCTGGCCTGGGGCTCAGCTCACGTTTACTCACAGATGCCTCGGCACGGTCCCCCAGCTTTGCAATGAGGATGCTCCTTGGGTGGGTGATGGGTTGCTGGCTGTATGGGAGACGATTCCCCACCTCTGACCAATTTCAGAATTGTTTTCCGCTGGAGCAAGTGACCTGATTGGGTTTTCCTCTGTATAACTGGTGGGTTCAGGTTTTTTTTTCCTTTACGGTTCAAGTTAGATTTTATTCCTCTTTTATGTATTTATAGATATAAGGATGGAAATAATTCATTCATATAAATGCATCTGTGTGAAGGGAAGAACTTTTTTCTGTTTTATTTTTAAATTTTAGTTTTAAAAATTTTGAACTTTAATTTTATTTATTTTTTATACAGCAGATTATTATTGGTTATGTATTTTATGCATATACATGTATACAGTTCAATCCCAATCTCCAAATCATCCCACCACCACCACCCCATGGCTTCCCACACTTGGTGTCCATACGTTTGTTCTCTACCTCTGTGTCTCTATTTCTTCCCTGCAAACCAGTTCATCTGTACCATTTTTAGGTTCCACATATATGCATTAATATACAATATTTGTTTTCCTCTTTCTGACTTACTTCATTCTGTATGACAGTCTCTAGATCCATCGATGTCTCTACAAATGAACCAGTTTCAGTCCTTTTTATGGCTGAGTAATATTCCATTTTATATATGTACCACATCTTTATCCATTCGTCTGTCTGTGGGCATTTCGGTTGACCCCATTACCTGGCTATTGTAAATAGTGCTGCAATGAACATTGTGGTGAATGTGCCTTTTTGATTTATGGTTTTCTCTGGGTATATGCCCAGAAGTGGGATTGCTGGATCAGAGGGTTATTCTATTTCTAGCTTTTTTAAGGAAACCCCATACTGTTCTCCATAGTGACTGTATCAATTTACATGCCCACCAATAGTGGAAGAGGGCTCCTTTTGTCCACACCTTCCCCAGAATTTTTTGTTTGTAGATTTTCTGATGATGCCGATTCTAATAGGTGTGAGGTGATACCTCATTGTAGTTTTGATTTGCATTTCTCTAATAATTAGTGCTCTTGAGCAGCTTTTCATGTGCGTCTTGGCCATCTCTGTGTCTTCTTTGAAGAAACGTCTCTTTAGATCTTCTGCCCATTTTTGTATTGGGCTTTTTGTTTTTCTAATATTAAGCTGCATGAGCTCTTTATATATATTGGAGATTAAACCTTTGTCCATTGATTCGTTTGCAACGATTTTCGCCCATTCTTAGGGATGCCTTTTTCCATTCCCGTTTTTTTCAACCAAAAAAGAAAGAAAGAAATAGAAGCAGAACACTAATGTGTGTAAAATATGCCTTTTGAAATGGTCGTTTTGAAATATGGACGTCCTTTGAATTTTTTGGTCGATATGTGACCCCAGGATTTGTTTTCAGGGCAGGTGTCATTTACAGGCCTGCAATGATTTTGAATATCAACTGACCATTAGCGCTGGGATTAAAGCTGCTGTTGTGTGAAACGGCCACAAGGTGGCAGCAGTTCTCCCTTACCAAATCAGGTTACTAGGGCAACAGAGCCTCAATGGAAGTCGTGTTCTAGATTGGAATTTAGAATGGAATGTGCCAGGAGAAAGCCCCTCAAGTTTGTCTCACTACTTCTTGTTCGTGTTTTTAATTTAATTTTTTATTTTTTATTACAGCAAGTTTGATTACAATGTTTGGCTTGTTGTAGGTGTGGAAGATGTGGTTCTTTTACACATATACAGATGTCTGTTCTTCCTGGGATCCTTTTCCCATGTACGTTATGACAGAATGTTGAGTAGTCTTCTCTTGGTATTCCGTAGGTCTTTGGTGATTATATATGTCACCAGTGTTTGTATATGTCTCTTAACCCCGATATCGTAATGAAACCAAACCTCACACCTTTCCATTGGTGAACCATAAGTTTTTTAATGAATCTGTGATTGCCCTTCTCCGTGGAAATATCTGCCCTGGTATCCATTTTTAGGTAACACCTATAAGTGATATGATACGATATGTGTCTTTCACTTTCTAACTTACTACATGTCACGTGATTACCTCTAGACTCATCTACGGGGCTGCAAATGGCATTGTGTCCTTTTTCCCCTTGACTTCTATTCTGCCTTAGCGAGGTCCATTTTCAACAATGTGATTCCCTGAGGGTTGTGGATTAGCTGACCTGGGCAGCCTTACCCTGCCGGCCGGCCCTCCCCAGGTGTGCCTGGTTGAGGTCAATATAAACAGCGCTCCAGGCAGCAATAGCCCCTGAAGCTGTGCCTGACTCCAGATTCTCGGCCCCGTCAGCAGTCTCGGGGCTGTGCTGGTGGGAGGGAGTGAGGGGCCATGGCTTTGTGGTTGGCCCGGTGTGAGTGGGGCTCTGCTGGCCTTTCTGCAGGAGTTGCCAGGCTGCCACCTATTAAGAAGAGGATGTGTCACCCATACCTTCCGCTGGAATTTCTCTCCGGACAGAGGTGAGGAAGGAAAAAAGCAGTGGGGGCCGGGACAGGAAGGGTATCTCAGGCAGGGCAATGGAAAACTTCCGGAAGAGCGCCCGGGGCCAGGATCATCCTGGCTGGCCTGCAGGCACCAAGTTGGCCTGTGGGCTGTCGCTTGTGTGGGTCCGTGGCCCTTCCTCTAAGCTTTGAAGCTCTTGTACATATTCAGGTGTTCTACCTGGGAAGGGTGGGAACAGTTCAGCAGCAGCTGGCCTGGGGCTCAGCTTACGTTACTCACAGATGCCTCAGCACGTCCCCCAGCTTTGCAATGAGGACGCTCCTTGTGTGGGGGATGGGTTGCTGGCTGTAAGGGAGACGATTCCCCACCTCTGACCAATTTCAGAATTGTTTTCCGCTGGAGCAAGTGCCCTGATTGGGTTTTCCTCTGTATAACTGGTGGGTTCAGGTTTTTTTTTCTTTTACGGTTCAAGTTAGATTTTATTCCTCTTTTATGTATTTATAGATATAAGGATGGAAATAATTCATTCATATAAATGCATCTGTGTGAAGGGAAGAACTTTTTTCTGTTTTATTTTTAAATTTTATTTTTAAAAATTTTGAACTTTAATTTTATTTATTTTTTATACAGCAGGTTATTATTGGTTATGTATTTTATGCATATACATGTATACAGTTCAATCCCAATCTCCAAATCATCCCACCACCACCACCCCATGGCTTCCCACACTTGGTGTCCATACGTTTGTTCTCTACCTCTGTGTCTCTATTTCTTCCCTGCAAACCAGTTCATCTGTACCATTTTTAGGTTCCACATATATGCATTAATATACAATATTTGTTTTCCTCTTTCTGACTTACTTCATTCTGTATGACAGTCTCTAGATCCATCGATGTCTCTACAAATGCCCCAGTTTCATTCCTTTTTATGGCTGAGTAATATTCCATTTTATATATGTACCACATCTTTATCCATTCGTCTGTCTGTGGGCATTTCGGTTGCTTCCATTACCTGGCTATTGTAAATAGTGCTGCAATGAACATTGTGGTGAATGTGCCTTTTTCATTTATGGTTTTCTCTGGGTATATGCCCAGAAGTGGGATTGCTGGATCAGAGGGTAATTCTATTTCTAGCTTTTTTAAGGAAACTCCATACCGTTCTCCATAGTGACTGTATCAATTTACATGCCCACCAATAGTGGAAGAGGGCTCCTTTTGTCCACACCCTCCCCAGAATTTGTTGTTTTTAGATTTTCTGATGATGCCGATTCTAATAGGTGTGAGGTGAAAACTCATTGTAGTTTTGATTTGCATTTCTCTAATAATTAGTGCTCTTGAGCAGCTTTTCATGTGCGTCTAGGCCATCTCTGTGTCTTCTTTGAAGAAACGTCTCTTTAGATCTTCTGCCCATTTTTGTATTGGGCTGTTTGTTTTTCTAATATTAAGCTGCATGAGCTGTTTATACATATTGGAGATTAAACCTTTGTCCATTGATTCGTTTGCAACGATTTTCGCCCATTCTGAGGGATGCCTTTTCCATTCCCGTTTTTTTTAACCAAAAAAGAAAGAAAGAAATAGAAGCAGAACACTAATGTGTGTAAAATATGCCTTTTGAAATGGTCATTTTGAAATATGGACGTCCTTTGAATTTTTTGGTCGATATGTGACCCCAGGATTTGTTTTCAGGGCAGGTGTCATTTACAGGCCTGCAATGATTTTGAATATCAACTGACAATTAGCGCTGGGATTAAAGCTGCTGTTGTGTGAAACGGCCACAAGGTGGCAGCAGTTCTCCCTTACCAAATCTGGTTACTAGGGCAACAGAGCCTCAATGGAAGTCGTGTTCTAGATTGGAATTTAGAATGGAATGTGCCAGGAGAAAGACCCTCAAGTTTTCTCACTACTTCTTGTTCGTGTTTTTAATTTAATTGTTAATTTTTTATTACAGCAAGTTTGATTACAATGTTTGGCTTGTTGTAGGTGTGGAAGATGTGGTTCTTTTACACATATACAGATGTCTGTTCTTCCTGGGATCCCTTTCCCATGTACGTTATGACAGAATGTTGAGTAGTCTTCTCTTGGTATTCCGTAGGTCTTTGGTGATTATATATGTCACCTGTGTTTGTATATGTCTCTTAACCCCGATATCGTAATGAAACCAATCCTCACACCTTTCCATTGGTGAACCATAAGTTTTTTAATGAATCTGTGATTGCCCTTCTCCGTGGAAATATCTGCCCTGGTATCCATTTTTAGGTAACACCTATAAGTGATATGATACGATATGTGTCTTTCACTTTCTAACTTACTACAAGTCACGTGATTATCTCTAGACTCATCTACGGGGCTGCAAATGGCATTGTGTCCTTTTTTCCCTTGACTTCTATTCTGCCTTAGCGAGGTCCATTTTCAACAATGTGATTCCCTGAGGGTTGTGGATTAGCTGACCAGGGCAGCCTTACCCTGCCGGCCGGCCCTCCCCAGGTGTGCCTGGTTGAGGACAATATAAACAGCGCTCCAGGCAGCAATAGCCCCTGAAGCTGTGCCTGACTCCAGATTCTCGGCCCCGTCAGCAGTCTCGGGGCTGTGCTGGTGAGAGGGAGTGAGGGGCCATGGCTTTGTGGTTGGCCCGGTGTGAGTGGGGCTCTGCTGGCCTTTCTGCAGGAGTTGCCAGGCTGCCACCTATAAAGAAGAGGATGTGTCACCCATACCTTCCGCTGGAATTTCTCCCCGGACAGAGGTGAGGAAGGAAAAATGCAGTGGGGGCCGGGACAGGAGGGGTATCTCAGGCAGGGCAATGGAAAACTTCCAGAAGAGCGCCCGGTGCCAGGATCATCCTGGCTGGCCTGCAGGCAACAAGTTGGCCTGTGGGCTGTCGCTTGTGTGGTTCCGTGGCCCTTCCTCTAGGCTTTCAAGCCCTTGTACATATTCAGGTGTTCTACCTGGGAAGGGTGGGAACAGTTCAGCAGCAGCTGGCCTGGGGCTCAGCTCACGTTTACTCACAGATGCCTCGGCACGGTCCCCCAGCTTTGCAATGAGGACGCTCCTTGTGTGGGGGAGGGTTGCTGGCTGTATGGGAGACGATTCCCCACATCTGACCTATTTCAGAATTGTTTTCCGCTGGAGCAAGTGCCCTGATTGCGTTTTCCTCTGTATAATTGGTGGGTTCAGGTTTTTTTTCTTTTATGGTTCAAGTTAGATTTTATTCCTCTTTTATGTATTTATAGATATAAGGATGGAAATAATTCATTCATATAAATGCATCTGTGTGAAGGGAAGAACTTTTTTCTGTTTTATTTTTAAATTTTATGTTTTAAAATTTTGAACTTTAATTTTATTTATTTTTTATACAGCAGGTTATTATTTGTTATGTATTTTATGCATATACATGTATACAGTTCAATCCCAGTCTCCAAATCATCCCACCACCACCACCCCATGGCTTCCCACACTTGGTGTCCATACGTTTGTTCTCTACCTCTGTGTCTCTATTTCTTCCTTGCAAACCAGTTCATCTGTACCATTTTTAGGTTCCACATATATGCATTAATATACAATATTTGTTTTCCTCTTTCTGACTTACTTCATTCTGTATGACAGTCTCTAGATCCATCGATATCTCTACAAATGCCCCAGTTTCATTCCTTTTTATGGCTGAGTAATATTCCATTTTATATATGTACCACATCTTTATCCATTCGTCTGTCTGTGGGCATTGAGGTTGCTTCCATTACCTGGCTATTGTAAATAGTGCTGCAATGAACATTGTGGTGAATGTGCCTTTTTGATTTATGGTTTTCTCTGGGTATATGCCCAGAAGTGGGATTGCTGGATCAGAGGGTAATTCTATTTCTAGATTTTTTAAGGAAACTCCATACTGTTCTCCATAGTGACTGTATCAATTTACATGCCCACCAATAGTGGAAGAGGGCTCCTTTTGTCCACACCCTCCGCAGAATTTGTTGTTTGTAGATTTTCTGATGATGCCGATTCTAATAGGTGTGAGGTGATACCTCATTGTAGTTTTGATTTGCATTTCTCTAATAATTAGTGCTCTTGAGCAGCTTTTCATGTGCGTCTTGGCCATCTCTGTGTGTTCTTTCAAGAAACGTCTCTTTAGATCTTCTGCCCATTTTTGTATTGGGCTGTTTGTTTTTCTAATATTAAGCTGCATGAGCTGTTTATATATATTGGAGATTAAACCTTTGTCCATTGATTCGTTTGCAACGATTTTCGCCCATTCTGAGGGATGCCTTTTTCCATTCCCGTTTTTTTTAACCAAAAAAGAAAGAAAGAAATAGAAGCAGAACACTAATTTGCGTAAAATATGCCTTTTGAAATGGTCGTTTTGTAATATGGACGTCCTTTGAATTTTTTGTTCGATATGTGACCCCAGGATTTGTTTTCAGGGCAGGTGTCATTTACAGGCCCGCAATGATTTTGAATATCAACTGACCATTAGCGCTGGGATTAAAGCTGCTGTTGTGTGAAACGGCCACAAGGTGGCAGCAGTTCTCCCTTATCACATCTGGTTACTAGGGCAACAGAGCCTCAATGGAAGTCCTGTGGTAGATTGGAATGTAGAATGGAATGTGCCAAGAGAAAGCCCCTCAAGTTTGTCTCACTACTTCTTGTTCGTGTTTTTAATTTAATTTTTTATTTTTTATTACAGCAAGTTTGATTACAACGTTTGGCTTGTTGTAGGTGTGGAAGATGTGGTTCTTTTACACATATACAGATGTCTGTTCTTCCTGGGATCCTTTTCCCATGTACGTTATGACAGAATGTTCAGTAGTCTTCTCTTGGTATTCCGTAGGTCTTTGGTGATTATATATGTCACTTGTGTTTGTATATGTCTCTTAACCCTGATATCGTAATGAAACCAATCCTCACACCTTTCCATTGGTGAACCATAAGTTTTTTAATGAATCTGTGATTTCCCTTCTCCGTGGAAATATCTGCCCTGGTATCCATTTTTAGGTAACACCTATAAGTGATATGATACGATATGTGTCTTTCACTTTCTAACTTACTACAAGTCACGTGATTACCTCTAGACTCATCTACGGGGCTGCAAATGGCATTGTGTCCTTTTTTCCCTTGACTTCTATTCTGCCTTAGCGAGGTCCATTTTCAACAATGTGATTCCCTGAGGGTTGTGGATTAGCTGACCTGGGCAGCCTTACCCTGCCGGCCGGCCCTCCCCAGGTGTGCCTGGTTGAGTTCAATATAAACAGCGCTCCAGGCAGCAATAGCCCCTGAATCTATGCCTGACTCCAGATTCTCGGCCCCGTCAGCAGTCTCGGGGCTGTGCTGTTGGGAGGGAGTGAGGGGCCATGGCTTTGTGGTTGGCCCGGTGTGAGTGGGGCTCTGCTGGCCTTTCTTCAGGAGTTGCCAGGCTGCCACCTA
The DNA here is from genome assembly GCF_964165515.1 of Mesoplodon bidens. NCBI lineage: Eukaryota > Metazoa > Chordata > Mammalia > Artiodactyla > Ziphiidae > Mesoplodon > Mesoplodon bidens. The sequence goes on along the minus strand of NW_027672607.1, from coordinate 56,658 downwards.
TAAAGAAGAGGATGTGTCACCCATACCTTCCGCTGGAATTTCTCTCCGGACAGAGGTGAGGAAGGAAAAAAGCAGTGGGGGCCGGGACAGGAAGGGTATCTCAGGCAGGGCAATGGAAAACTTCCGGAAGAGCGCCCGGGGCCAGGATCATCATGGCTGGCCTGCCGGCACCAAGTTGGCCCGTGGGCTGTCGCTTGTGTGTTTCCATGGCCCTTCCTCTAGGCTCTCAAGCCCTTGTACATATTCAGGTGTTCTACCTGGGAAGGGTGGGAACAGTTCAGCAGCAGCTGGCCTGGGGCTCAGCTCACGTTTACTCACAGATGCCTCGGCACGGTCCCCCAGCTTTGCAATGAGGACGCTCCTTGTGTGGGGGATGGGTTGCTGGCTGTATGGGAGACGATTCCCCACCTCTGACCTATTTCAGAATTGTTTTCCGCTGGAGCAAGTGCCCTGATTGGGTTTTCCTCTGTATAATTGGTGGGTTCAGGTTTTTTTTCTTTTATGGTTCAAGTTAGATTTTATTCCTCTTTTATGTATTTATAGATATAAGGATGGAAATAATTCATTCATATAAATGCATCTGTGTGAAGGGAAGAACTTTTTTCTGTTTTAGTTTTAAATTTTATGTTTTAAAATTTTGAACTTTAATTTTATTTATTTGTTATACAGCAGGTTATTATTTGTTATGTATTTTATGCATATACATGTATACAGTTCAATCCCAATCTCCAAATCATCCCACCAACAACACCCCATGGCTTCCCACACTTGGTGTCCATACGTTTGTTCTCTACCTCTGTGTCTCTATTTCTTCCCTGCAAACCAGTTCATCTGTACCATTTTTAGGTTCCACATATATGCATTAATATACAATATTTGTTTTCCTCTTTCTGACTTACTTCATTCTGTATGACAGTCTCTAGATCCATCGATGTCTCTACAAATGACCCAGTTTCATTCCTTTTTATGGCTGAGTAATATTCCATTTTATATATGTACCACATCTTTATCCATTCGTCTGTCTGTGGGCATTTCGGTTGCTTCCATTACCTGGCTATTGTAAATAGTGCTGCAATGAACATTGTGGTGAATGTGCCTTTTTGATTTATGGTTTTCTCTGGGTATATGCCCAGAAGTGGGATTGCTGGATCAGAGGGTAATTCTATTTCTAGCTTTTTTAAGGAAACTCCATACTGTTCTCCATAGTGACTGTATCAATTTACATGCCCACCAATAGTGGAAGAGGGCTCCTTTTGTCCACACCCTCCGCAGAATTTGTTGTTTGTAGATTTTCTGATGATGCCGATTCTAATAGGTGTGAGGTGATACCTCATTGTAGTTTTGATTTGCATTTCTCTAATAATTAGTGCTCTTGAGCAGCTTTTCATGTGCGTCTTGGCCATCTCTGTGTCTTCTTTGAAGAAACGTCTCTTTAGATCTTCTGCCCATTTTTGTATTGGGCTGTTTGTTTTTCTAATATTAAGCTGCATGAGCTGTTTATATATATTGGAGATTAAACCTTTGTCCATTGATTCGTTTGCAACGATTTTCGCCCATTCTGAGGGATGCCTTTTTCCATTCCCGTTTTTTTTAACCAAAAAAGAAAGAAAGAAATAGAAGCAGAACACTAATGTGCGTAAAATATCCCTTTTGAAATGTTCGTTTTGAAATATGGACGTCCTTTGAATATTTTGGTCGATATGTGACCCCAGGATTTGTTTTCAGGGCAGGTGTCATTTACAGGCCGGCAATGATTTTGAATATCAACTGACCATTAGCGCTGGGATTAAAGCTGCTGTTGTGTGAAACGGCCACAAGGTGGCAGCAGTTCTCCCTTATCACATCTGGTTACTAGGGCAACAGAGCCTCAATGGAAGTCGTGTGGTAGATTGGAATGTAGAATGGATTGTGCCAGGAGAAAGCCCCTCAAGTTTGTCTCACTACTTCTTGTTCGTGTTTTTAATTTAATTTTTTATTTTTTATTACAGCAAGTTTGATTACAACGTTTGGCTTGTTGTAGGTGTGGAAGATGTGGTTCTTTTACACATATACAGATGTCTGTTCTTCCTGGGATCCTTTTCCCATGTACGTTATGACAGAATGTTGAGTAGTCTTCTCTTGGTATTCCGTAGGTCTTTGGTGATTATATATGTCACTTGTGTTTGTATATGTCTCTTAACCCTGATATCGTAATGAAACCAATCCTCACACCTTTCCATTGGTGAACCATAAGTTTTTTAATGAATCTGTGATTGCCCTCTCCGTGGAAATATCTGCCCTGGTATCCATTTTTAGGTAACACCTATAAGTGATATGATACGATATGTGTCTTTCACTTTCTAACTTACTACAAGTCACGTGATTACCTCTAGACTCATCTACGGGGCTGCAAATGGCATTGTGTCCTTTTTTCCCTTGACTTCTAATCTGCCTTAGCGAGGTCCATTTTCAACAATGTGATTCCCTGAGGGTTGTGGATTAGCTGACCTGGGCAGCCTTACCCTGCCGGCCGGCCCTCCCCAGGTGTGCCTGGTTGAGTTCAATATAAACAGCGCTCCAGGCAGCAATAGCCCCTGAATCTATGCCTGACTCCAGATTCTCGGCTCCGTCAGCAGTCTCGGGGCTGTGCTGTTGGGAGGGAGTGAGGGGCCATGGCTTTGTGGTTGGCCCTGTGTGAGTGGGGCTCTGCTGGCCTTTCTTCAGGAGTTGCCAGGCTGCCACCTATAAAGAAGAGGATGTGTCACCCATACCTTCCGCTGGAATTTCTCTCCGGACAGAGGTGAGGAAGGAAAAAAGCAGTGGGGGCCGGGACAGGAAGGGTATCTCAGGCAGGGCAATGGAAAACTTCCGGAAGAGCGCCCGGGGCCAGGATCATCATGGCTGGCCTGCCGGCAGCAAGTTGGCCCGTGGGCTGTCGCTTGTGTGTTTCCATGGCCCTTCCTCTAGGCTCTCAAGCCCTTGTACATATTCAGGTGTTCTACCTGGGAAGGGTGGGAACAGTTCAGCAGCAGCTGGCCTGGGGCTCAGCTCACGTTTACTCACAGATGCCACGGCACGGTCCCCCAGCTTTGCAATGAGGACGCTCCTTGTGTGGGGGATGGGTTGCTGGCTGTATGGGAGACGATTCCCCACCTCTGACCTATTTCAGAATTGTTTTCCGCTGGAGCAAGTGCCCTGATTGGGTTTTCCTCTGTATAATTGGTGGGTTCAGGTTTTTTTTCTTTTATGGTTCAAGTTAGATTTTATTCCTCTTTTATGTATTTATAGATATAAGGATGGAAATAATTCATTCATATAAATGCATCTGTGTGAAGGGAAGAACTTTTTTCTGTTTTAGTTTTAAATTTTATGTTTTAAAATTTTGAACTTTAATTTTATTTATTTTTTATACAGCAGGTTATTATTTGTTATGTATTTTATGCATATACATGTATACAGTTCAATCCCAATCTCCAAATCATCCCACCAACAACACCCCATGGCTTCCCACTCTTGGTGTCCATACGTTTGTTCTCTACCTCTGTGTCTCTATTTCTTCCCTGCAAACCAGTTCATCTGTACCATTTTTAGGTTCCACATATATGCATTAATATACAATATTTGTTTTCCTCTTTCTGACTTACTTCATTCTGTATGACAGTCTCTAGATCCATCGATATCTCTACAAATGACCCAGTTTCATTCCTTTTTATGGCTGAGTAATATTCCATTTTATATATGTACCACATCTTTATCCATTCGTCTGTCTGTGGGCATTGAGTTTGCTTCCATTACCTGGCTATTGTAAATAGTGCTGCAATGAACATTGTCGTGAATGTGCCTTTTTGATTTATGGTTTTCTCTTGGTATATGCCCAGAAGTGGGATTGCTGGATCAGAGGGTAATTCTATTTCTAGCTTTTTTAAGGAAACTCCATACTGTTCTCCATAGTGACTGTATCAATTTACATGCCCACCAATAGTGGAAGAGGGCTCCTTTTGTCCACACCCTCCGCAGAATTTGTTGTTTGTTGATTTTCTGATGATGCCGATTCTAATAGGTGTGAGGTGATACCTCATTGTAGTTTTGATTTGCATTTCTCTAATAATTAGTGCTCTTGAGCAGCTTTTCATGTGCGTCTTGGCCATCTCTGTGTCTTCTTTGAAGAAACGTCTCTTTAGATCTTCTGCCCATTTTTGTATTGGGCTGTTTGTTTTTCTAATATTAAGCTGCATGAGCTGTTTATATATATTGGAGATTAAACCTTTGTCCATTGATTCGTTTGCAACGATTTTCGCCCATTCTGAGGGATGCCTTTTTCCATTCCCGTTTTTTTTAACCAAAAAAGAAAGAAAGAAATAGAAGCAGAACACTAATGTGCGTAAAATATCCCTTTTGAAATGGTCGTTTTGAAATATGGACGTCCTTTGAATTTTTTGGTCGATATGTGACCCCAGGATTTGTTTTCAGGGCAGGTGTCATTTACAGGCCTGCAATGATTTTGAATATCAACTGACCATTAGCGCTGGGATTAAAGCTGCTGTTGTGTGAAACGGCCACAAGGTGGCAGCAGTTCTCCCTTACCAAATCTGGTTACTAGGGCAACAGAGCCTCAATGGAAGTTGTGTTGTAGATTGGAATTTAGAATGGAATGTGCCAGGAGAAAGCCCCTCAAGTTTGTCTCACTACTTCTTGTTCGTGTTTTTAATTTAATTTTTTATTTTTTATTACAGCAAGTTTGATTACAATGTTTGGCTTGTTGTAGGTGTGGAAGATGTGGTTCTTTTACACATATACAGATGTCTGTTCTTCCTGGGATCCTTTTCCCATGTACGTTATGACAGAATGTTGAGTAGTCTTCTCTTGGTATTCCGTAGGTCTTTGGTGATTATATATGTCACCTGTGTTTGTATATGTCTCTTAACCCTGATATCGTAATGAAACCAATCCTCACACCTTTCCATTGGTGAACCATAAGTTTTTAATGAATCTGTGATTGCCCTTCTCCGTGGAAATATCTGCCCTGGTATCCATTTTTAGGTAACACCTATAAGTGATATGATACGATATGTGTCTTTCACTTTCTAACTTACTACAAGTCACGTGATTACCTCTAGACTCATCTACGTGGCTGCAAATGGCATTGTGTCCTTTTTTCCCTTGACTTCTATTCTGCCTTAGCGAGGTCCATTTTCAACAATGTGATTCCCTGAGGGTTGTGGATTAGCTGACCTGGGCAGCCTTACCCTGCCGGCCGGCCCTCCTCAGGTGTGCCTGCTTGAGGTCAATATAAACAGCGCTCCAGGCAGCAATAGCCCCTGAAACTATGCCTGACTCCAGATTCTCTACCCCGTCAGCAGTCTCGGGGCTGTGCTGGTGGGAGGGAGTGAGGGGCCATGGCTTTGTGGTTGGCCCGGTGTGAGTGGGGCTCTGCTGGCCTTTCTTCAGGAGTTGCCAGGCTGCCACCTATAAAGAAGAGGATGTGTCACCCATACCTTCCGCTGGAATTTCTCTCCGGACAGAGGTGAGGAAGGAAAAAAGCAGTGGGGGCCGGGACAGGAAGGGTATCTCAGGCAGGGAAATGGAAAATTCCGGAAGAGCGCCCGGGGCCAGGATCATCCTGGCTGGCCTGCAGGCACCAAGTTGGCCTGTGGGCTGTCGCTTGTGTGGTTCCATGGCCCTTCCTCTAGGCTTTCAAGCCCTTGTACATATTCAGGTGTTCTACCTGGGAAGGGTGGGAACAGTTCAGCAGCAGCTGGCCTGGGGCTCAGCTCACGTTTACTCACAGATGCCTCGGCACGGTCCCCCAGCTTTGCAATGAGGACGCTCCTTGTGTGGGGGATGGGTTGCTGGCTGTATGGGAGACGATTCCCCACCTCTGACCTATTTCAGAATTGTTTTCCGCTGGAGCAAGTGCCCTGATTGGGTTTTCCTCTGTATAATTGGTGGGTTCAGGTTTTTTTTTCTTTTATGGTTCAAGTTAGAATTTATTCCTCTTTTATGTATTTATAGATATAAGGATGGAAATAATTCATTCATATAAATGCATCTGTGTGAAGGGAAGAACTTTTTTCTGTTTTAGTTTTAAATTTTATGTTTTAAAATTTTGAACTTTAATTTTATTTATTTTTTATACAGCAGGTTATTATTTGTTATGTATTTTATGCATATACATGTATACAGTTCAATCCCAATCTCCAAATCATCCCACCAACAACACCCCATGGCTTCCCACACTTGGTGTCCATACGTTTGTTCTCTACCTCTGTGTCTCTATTTCTTCCTTGCAAACCAGTTCATCTGTACCATTTTTAGGTTCCACATATATTTATTAATATACAATATTTGTTTTCCTCTTTCTGACTTACTTCATTCTGTATGACAGTCTCTAGATCCATCGATGTCTCTACAAATGCCCCAGTTTCATTCCTTTTTATGGCTGAGTAATATTCCATTTTATATATGTACCACATCTTTATCCATTCGTCTGTCTGTGGGCATTTCGGTTGCTTCCATTACCTTGCTATTGTAAATAGTGCTGCAATGAACATTGTGGTGAATGTGCCTTTTTGATTTATGGTTTTCTCTGGGTATATGCCCAGAAGTGGGATTGCTGGATCAGAGGGTAATTCTATTTCTAGCTTTTTTAAGGAAACTCCATACTGTTCTCCATAGTGACTGTATCAATTTACATGCCCACCAATAGTGGAAGAGGGCTCCTTTTGTCCACACCCTCCGCAGAATTTGTTGTTTGTAGATTTTCTGATGATGCCGATTCTAATAGGTGTGAGGTGATACCTCATTGTAGTTTTGATTTGCATTTCTCTAATAATTAGTGCTCTTGAGCAGCTTTTCATGTGCGTCTTGGCCATCTCTGTGTCTTCTTTGAAGAAACGTCTCTTTAGATCTTCTGCCCATTTTTGTATTGGGCTGTTTGTTTTTCTAATATTAAGCTGCATGAGCTGTTTATATATATTGGAGATTAAACCTTTGTCCATTGATTCGTTTGCAACGATTTTCGCCCATTCTGAGGGATGCCTTTTTCCATTCCCGTTTTTTTAACCAAAAAAGAAAGAAAGAAATAGAAGCAGAACACTAATTTGCGTAAAATATGCCTTTTGAAATGGTCGTTTTGTAATATGGACGTCCTTTGAATTTTTTGGTCGATATGTGACCCCAGGATTTGTTTTCAGGGCAGGTGTCATTTACAGGCCCGCAATGATTTTGAATATCAACTGACCATTAGCGCTGGGATTAAAGCTGCTGTTGTGTGAAACGGCCACAAGGTGGCAGCAGTTCTCCCTTATCACATCTGGTTACTAGGGCAACAGAGCCTCAATGGAAGTCCTGTGGTAGATTGGAATTTAGAATGGAATGTGCCAGGAGAAAGCCCCTCAAGTTTGTCTCACTACTTCTTGTTCGTGTTTTTAATTTAATTTTTTATTTTTTATTACAGTAAGTTTGATTACAACGTTTGGCTTGTTGTAGGTGTGGAAGATGTGGTTCTTTTACACATATACAGATGTCTGTTCTTCCTGGGATCCTTTTCCCATGTACGTTATGACAGAATGTTGAGTAGTCTTCTCTTGGTATTCCGTAGGTCTTTGGTGATTATATATGTCACTTGTGTTTGTATATGTCTCTTAACCCTGATATCGTAATGAAACCAATCCTCACACCTTTCCATTGGTGAACCATAAGTTTTTTAATGAATCTGTGATTGCCCTTCTCCGTGGAAATATCTGCCCTGGTATCCATTTTTAGGTAACACCTATAAGTGATATGATACGATATGTGTCTTTCACTTTCTAACTTACTACAAGTCACGTGATTACCTCTAGACTCATCTACGGGGCTGCAAATGGCATTGTGTCCTTTTTTCCCTTGACTTCTATTCTGCCTTAGCGAGGTCCATTTTCAACAATGTGATTCCCTGAGGGTTGTGGATTAGCTGACCTGGGCAGCCTTACCCTGCCGACCGGCCCTCCCCAGGTGTGCCTGGTTGAGTTCAATATAAACAGCGCTCCAGGCAGCAATAGCCCCTGAATCTATGCCTGACTCCAGATTCTCGGCTCCGTCAGCAGTCTCGGGGCTGTGCTGAGGGAGGGAGTGAGGGGCCATGGCTTTGTGGTTGGCCCGGTGTGAGTGGGGCTCTGCTGGCCTTTCTTCAGGAGTTGCCAGGCTGCCACCTATAAAGAAGAGGATGTGTCACCCATACCTTCCGCTGGAATTTCTCTCCGGACAGAGGTGAGGAAGGAAAAAAGCAGTGGGGGCCGGGACAGGAAGGGTATCTCAGGCAGGGCAATGGAAAACTTCCGGAAGAGCGCCCGGGGCCAGGATCATCATGGCTGGCCTGCCGGCACCAAGTTGGCCCGTGGGCTGTCGCTTGTGTGTTTCCATGGCCCTTCCTCTAGGCTCTCAAGCCCTTGTACATATTCAGGTGTTCTACCTGGGAAGGGTGGGAACAGTTCAGCAGCAGCTGGCCTGGGGCTCAGCTCATGTTTACTCACAGATGCCTCGGCACGGTCCCCCAGCTTTGCAATGAGGACGCTCCTTGTGTGGGGGATGGGTTGCTGGCTGTATGGGAGACGATTCCCCACCTCTGACCTATTTCAGAATTGTTTTCCGCTGGAGCAAGTGCCCTGATTGCGTTTTCCTCTGTATAATTGGTGGGTTCAGGTTTTTTTTCTTTTATGGTTCAAGTTAGATTTTATTCCTCTTTTATGTATTTATAGATATAAGGATGGAAATAATTCATTCATATAAATGCATCTGTGTGAAGGGAAGAAGTTTTTTCTGTTTTAGTTTTAAATTTTATGTTTTAAAATTTTGAACTTTAATTTTATTTATTTTTTATACAGCAGGTTATTATTTGTTATGTATTTTATGCATATACATGTATACAGTTCAATCCCAATCTCCAAATCATCCCACCAACAACACCCCATGGCTTCCCACACTTGGTGTCCATACGTTTGTTCTCTACCTCTGTGTCTCTATTTCTTCCCTGCAAACCAGTTCATCTGTACCATTTTTAGGTTCCACATATATGCATTAATATACAATATTTGTTTTCCTCTTTCTGACTTACTTCATTCTGTATGACAGTCTCTAGATCCATCGATGTCTCTACAAATGCCCCAGTTTCATTCCTTTTTATGGCTGAGTAATATTCCATTTTATATATGTACCACTTCTTTATCCATTCGTCTGTCTGTGGGCATTTCGGTTGCTTCCATTACCTGGCTATTGTAAATAGTGCTGCAATGAACATTGTGGTGAATGTGCCTTTTTGATTTATGGTTTTCTCTGGGTATATGCCCAGATGTGGGATTGCTGGATCAGAGGGTAATTCTATTTCTAGCTTTTTTAAGGAAACTCCATACTGTTCTCCATAGTGACTGTATCAATTTACATGCCCACCAATAGTGGAAGAGGGCTCCTTTTGTCCACACCCTCCGCAGAATTTGTTGTTTGTAGATTTTCTGATGATGCCGATTCTAATAGGTGTGAGGTGATACCTCATTGTAGTTTTGATTTGCATTTCTCTAATAATTAGTGCTCTTGAGCAGCTTTTCATGTGCGTCTTGGCCATCTCTGTGTCTTCTTTGAAGAAACGTCTCTTTAGATCTTCTGCCCATTTTTGTATTGGGCTGTTTGTTTTTCTAATATTAAGCTGCATGAGCTGTTTATATATATTGGAGATTAAACCTTTGTCCATTGATTCGTTTGCAACGATTTTCGCCCATTCTGAGGGATGCCTTTTTCCATTCCCGTTTTTTTTAACCAAAAAAGAAAGAAAGAAATAGAAGCAGAACACTAATGTGCGTAAAATATCCCTTTTGAAATGGTCGTTTTGAAATATGGACGTCCTTTGAATTTTTTGGTCGATATGTGACCCCAGGATTTGTTTTCAGGGCAGGTGTCATTTACAGGCCTGCAATGATTTTGAATATCAACTGACCACTAGCGCTGGGATTAAAGCTGCTGTTGTGTGAAACGGCCACAAGGTGGCAGCAGTTCTCCCTTACCAAATCTGGTTACTAGGGCAACAGAGCCTCAATGGAAGTTGTGTTCTAGATTGGAATTTAGAATGGAATGTGCCAGGAGAAAGCCCCTCAAGTTTGTCTCACTACTTCTTGTTCGTGTTTTTAATTTAATTTTTTATTTTTTATTACAGCAAATTTGATTACAATGTTTGGCTTGTTGTAGGTGTGGAAGATGTGGTTCTTTTACACATATACAGATGTCTGTTCTTCCTGGGATCCCTTTCCCATGTACGTTATGACAGAATGTTGAGTAGTCTTCTCTTGGTATTCCGTAGGTCTTTGGTGATTATATATGTCACCTGTGTTTGTATATGTCTCTTAACCCCGATATCGTAATGAAACCAATCCTCACACCTTTCCATTGGTGAACCATAAGTTTTTTAATGAATCTGTGATTGCCCTTCTCCGTGGAAATATCTGCCCTGGTATCCATTTTTAGGTAACACCTATAAGTGATATGATACGATATGTGTCTTTCACTTTCTAACTTACTACAAGTCACGTGATTACCTCTAGACTCATCTACGGGGCTGCAAATGGCATTGTGTCCTTTTTTCCCTTGACTTCTATTCTGCCTTAGCGAGGTCCATTTTCAACAATGTGATTCCCTGAGGGTTGTGGATTAGCTGACCTGGGCAGCCTTACCCTGCCGGCCGGCCCTCCCCAGGTGTGCCTGGTTGAGTTCAATATAAACAGCGCTCCAGGCAGCAATAGCCCCTGAATCTATGCCTGACTCCAGATTCTCGGCTCCGTCAGCAGTCTCGGGGCTGTGCTGAGGGAGGGAGTGAGGGGCCATGGCTTTGTGGTTGGCCCGGTGTGAGTGGGGCTCTGCTGGCCTTTCTTCAGGAGTTGCCAGGCTGCCACCTATAAAGAAGAGGATGTGTCACCCATACCTTCCGCTGGAATTTCTCTCCGGACAGAGGTGAGGAAGGAAAAAAGCAGTGGGGGCCGGGACAGGAAGGGTATCTCAGGCAGGGCAATGGAAAACTTCCGGAAGAGCGCCCGGGGCCAGGATCATCATGGCTGGCCTGCCGGCACCAAGTTGGCCCGTGGGCTGTCGCTTGTGTGTTTCCATGGCCCTTCCTCTAGGCTCTCAAGCCCTTGTACATATTCAGGTGTTCTACCTGGGAAGGGTGGGAACAGTTCAGCAGCAGCTGGCCTGGGGCTCAGCTCATGTTTACTCACAGATGCCTCGGCACGGTCCCCCAGCTTTGCAATGAGGACGCTCCTTGTGTGGGGGATGGGTTGCTGGCTGTATGGGAGACGATTCCCCACCTCTGACCTATTTCAGAATTGTTTTCCGCTGGAGCAAGTGCCCTGATTGCGTTTTCCTCTGTATAATTGGTGGGTTCAGGTTTTTTTTCTTTTATGGTTCAAGTTAGATTTTATTCCTCTTTTATGTATTTATAGATATAAGGATGGAAATAATTCATTCATATAAATGCATCTGTGTGAAGGGAAGAAGTTTTTTCTGTTTTAGTTTTAAATTTTATGTTTTAAAATTTTGAACTTTAATTTTATTTATTTTTTATACAGCAGGTTATTATTTGTTATGTATTTTATGCATATACATGTATACAGTTCAATCCCAATCTCCAAATCATCCCACCAACAACACCCCATGGCTTCCCACACTTGGTGTCCATACGTTTGTTCTCTACCTCTGTGTCTCTATTTCTTCCCTGCAAACCAGTTCATCTGTACCATTTTTAGGTTCCACATATATGCATTAATATACAATATTTGTTTTCCTCTTTCTGACTTACTTCATTCTGTATGACAGTCTCTAGATCCATCGATGTCTCTACAAATGCCCCAGTTTCATTCCTTTTTATGGCTGAGTAATATTCCATTTTATATATGTACCACTTCTTTATCCATTCGTCTGTCTGTGGGCATTTCGGTTGCTTCCATTACCTGGCTATTGTAAATAGTGCTGCAATGAACATTGTGGTGAATGTGCCTTTTTGATTTATGGTTTTCTCTGGGTATATGCCCAGATGTGGGATTGCTGGATCAGAGGGTAATTCTATTTCTAGCTTTTTTAAGGAAACTCCATACTGTTCTCCATAGTGACTGTATCAATTTACATGCCCACCAATAGTGGAAGAGGGCTCCTTTTGTCCACACCCTCCGCAGAATTTGTTGTTTGTAGATTTTCTGATGATGCCGATTCTAATAGGTGTGAGGTGATACCTCATTGTAGTTTTGATTTGCATTTCTCTAATAATTAGTGCTCTTGAGCAGCTTTTCATGTGCGTCTTGGCCATCTCTGTGTCTTCTTTGAAGAAACGTCTCTTTAGATCTTCTGCCCATTTTTGTATTGGGCTGTTTGTTTTTCTAATATTAAGCTGCATGAGCTGTTTATATATATTGGAGATTAAACCTTTGTCCATTGATTCGTTTGCAACGATTTTCGCCCATTCTGAGGGATGCCTTTTTCCATTCCCGTTTTTTTTAACCAAAAAAGAAAGAAAGAAATAGAAGCAGAACACTAATGTGCGTAAAATATCCCTTTTGAAATGGTCGTTTTGAAATATGGACGTCCTTTGAATTTTTTGGTCGATATGTGACCCCAGGATTTGTTTTCAGGGCAGGTGTCATTTACAGGCCTGCAATGATTTTGAATATCAACTGACCACTAGCGCTGGGATTAAAGCTGCTGTTGTGTGAAACGGCCACAAGGTGGCAGCAGTTCTCCCTTACCAAATCTGGTTACTAGGGCAACAGAGCCTCAATGGAAGTTGTGTTGTAGATTGGAATTTAGAATGGAATGTGCCAGGAGAAAGCCCCTCAAGTTTGTCTCACTACTTCTTGTTCGTGTTTTTAATTTAATTTTTTATTTTTTATTACAGCAAGTTTGATTACAATGTTTGGCTTGTTGTAGGTGTGGAAGATGTGGTTCTTTTACACACACAGATGTCTGTTCTTCCTGGGATCCCTTTCCCATGTACGTTATGACAGAATGTTGAGTAGTCTTCTCTTGGTATTCCGTAGGTCTTTGGTGATTATATATGTCACCTGTGTTTGTATATGTCTCTTAACCCCGATATCGTAATGAAACCAATCCTCACACCTTTCCATTGGTGAACCATAAGTTTTTTAATGAATCTGTGATTGCCCTTCTCCGTGGAAATATCTACCCTGGTATCCATTTTTAGGTAACACCTATAAGTGATATGATACGATATGTGTCTTTCACTTTCTAACTTACTACAAGTCACGTGATTACCTCTAGACTCATCTACGTGGCTGCAAATGGCATTGTGTCCTTTTTTCCCTTGACTTCTATTCTGCCTTAGCGAGGTCCATTTTCAACAATGTGATTCCCTGAGGGTTGTGGATTAGCTGACCTGGGCAGCCCGACCCTGCCGGCCGGCCCTCCTCAGGTGTGCCTGGTTGAGGTCAATATAAACAGCGCTCCAGGCAGCAATAGCCCCTGAAGCTATGCCTGACTCCAGAATCTCGGCCCCGTCAGCAGTCTCGGGGCTGTGCTGGTGGGAGGGAGTGAGGGGCCATGGCTTTGTGGTTGGCCCGGTGTGAGTGGGGCTCTGCTGGCCTTTCTTCATGAGTTGCCAGGCTGCCACCTATAAAGAAGAGGATGTGTCACCCATACCTTCCGCTGGAATTTCTCTCCGGACAGAGGTGAGGAAGGAAAAAAGCAGTGGGGGCCGGGACAGGAATGGTATCTCAGGCAGGGCAATGGAAAACTTCCGGAAGAGCGCCCGGGGCCAGGATCATCCTGGCTGGCCTGCAGGCACCAAGTTGGCCTGTGGGCTGTCGCTTGTGTGGTTCCATGGCCCTTCCTCTAGGCTTTCAAGCCCTTGTACATATTCAGGTGTTCTACCTGGGAAGGGTGGGAACAGTTCAGCAGCAGCTGGCCTGGGGCTCAGCTCACGTTTACTCACAGATGCCTCGGCACGGTCCCCCAGCTTTGCAATGAGGACGCTCCTTGTGTGGGGGATGGGTTGCTGGCTGTATGGGAGACGATTCCCCACCTCTGACCTATTTCAGAATTGTTTTCCGCTGGAGCAAGTGCCCTGATTGGGTTTTCCTCTGTATAATTGGTGGGTTCAGGTTTTTTTTCTTTTATGGTTCAAGTTAGAATTTATTCCTCTTTTATGTATTTATAGATATAAGGATGGAAATAATTCATTCATATAAATGCATCTGTGTGAAGGGAAGAACTTTTTTCTGTTTTATTTTTAAATTTTATGTTTTAAAATTTTGAACTTTAATTTTATTTATTTTTTATACAGCAGGTTATTATTTGTTATGTATTTTATGCATATACATGTATACAGTTCAATCCCAATCTCCAAATCATCCCACCACCACCACCCCATGGCTTCCCACACTTGGTGTCCATACGTTTGTTCTCTACCTCTGTGTCTCTATTTCTTCCTTGCAAACCAGTTCATCTGTACCATTTTTAGGTTCCACATATATGCATTAATATACAATATTTGTTTTCCTCTTTCTGACTTACTTCATTCTGTATGACAGTCTCTAGATCCATCAATGTCTCTACAAATGCCCCAGTTTCATTCCTTTTTATGGCTGAGTAATATTCCATTTTATATATGTACCACATCTTTATCCATTCGTCTGTCTGTGGGCATTGAGGTTGCTTCCATTACCTTGCTATTGTAAATAGTGCTGCAATGAACATTGTGGTGAATGTGCCTTTTTGTTTTATGGTTTTCTCTGGGTATATGCCCAGAAGTGGGATTGCTGGATCAGAGGGTAATTCTATTTCTAGCTTTTTTAAGGAAACTCCATACTGTTCTCCATAGTGACTGTATCAATTTACATGCCCACCAATAGTGGAAGAGGGCTCCTTTTGTCCACACCCTCCGCAGAATTTGTTGTTTGTAGATTTTCTGATGATGCCGATTCTAATAGGTGTGAGGTGATACCTCATTGTAGTTTTGATTTGCATTTCTCTAATAATTAGTGCTCTTGAGCAGCTTTTCACGTGCGTCTTGGCCATCTCTGTGTCTTCTTTGAAGAAACGTCTCTTTAGATCTTCTGCCCATTTTTGTATTGGGCTGTTTGTTTTTCTAATATTAAGCTGCATGAGCTGTTTATATATATTGGAGATTAAACCTTTGTCCATTGATTCGTTTGCAACGATTTTCGCCCATTCTGAGGGATGCCTTTTTCCATTCCCGTTTTTTTTAACCAAAAAAGAAAGAAAGAAATAGAAGCAGAACACTAATGTGCGTAAAATATCCCTTTTGAAATGGTCGTTTTGAAATATGGACGGCCTTTGAATTTTTTGGTCGATATGTGACCCCAGGATTTGTTTTCAGGGCAGGTGTCATTTACAGGCCTGCAATGATTTTGAATATCAACTGACCATTAGCGCTGGGATTAAAGCTGCTGTTGTGTGAAACGGCCACAAGGTGGCAGCAGTTCTCCCTTACCAAATCTGGTTACTAGGGCAACAGAGCCTCAATGGAAGTTGTGTTGTAGATTGGAATTTAGAATGGAATGTGCCAGGAGAAAGCCCCTCAAGTTTGTCTCACTACTTCTTGTTCGTGTTTTTAATTTAATTTTTTATTTTTTATTACAGCAAGTTTGATTACAATGTTTGGCTTGTTGTAGGTGTGGAAGATGTGGTTCTTTTACACATATACAGATGTCTGTTCTTCCTGGGATCCTTTTCCCATGTACGGTATGACAGAATGTTGAGTAGTCTTCTCTAGGTATTCCGTAGGTCTTTGGTGATTATATATGTCACCTGTGTTTGTATATGTCTCTTAACCACGATATCGTAATGAAACCAATCCTCACACCTTTCCATTGGTGAACCATAAGTTTTTTAATGAATCTGTGATTGCCCTTCTCCGTGGAAATATCTGCCCTGGTATCCATTTTTAGGTAACACCTATAAGTGATATGATACGATATGTGTCTTTCACTTTCTAACTTACTACAAGTCACGTGATTACCTCTAGACTCATCTACGGGGCTGCAAATGGCATTGTGTCCTTTTTTCCCTTAACTTCTATTCTGCCTTAGCGAGGTCCATTTTCAACAATGTGATTCCCTGAGGGTTGTGGATTAGCTGACCTGGGCAGCCTTACCCTGCCGGCCGGCCCTCCCCAGGTGTGCCTGGTTGAGTTCAATATAAACAGCGCTCCAGGCAGCAATAGCCCCTGAATCTATGCCTGACTCCAGATTCTCTGCCCCGTCAGCAGTCTCGGGGCTGTGCTGGTGGGAGGGAGTGAGGGGCCATGGCTTTGTGGTTGGCCCGGTGTGAGTGGGGCTCTGCTGGCCTTTCTTCAGGTGTTGCCAGGCTGCCACCTATAAAGAAGAGGATGTGTCACCCATACCTTCCGCTGGAATTTCTCTCCGGACAGAGGTGAGGAAGGAAAAAAGCAGTGGGGGCCGGGACAGGAAGGGTATCTCAGGCAGGGCAATGGAAAACTTCCGGAAGAGCGCCCGGGGCCAGGATCATCATGGCTGGCCTGCCGGCACCAAGTTGGCCCGTGGGCTGTCGCTTGTGTGTTTCCATGGCCCTTCCTCTAGGCTCTCAAGCCCTTGTACATATTCAGGTGTTCTACCTGGGAAGGGTGGGAACAGTTCAGCAGCAGCTGGCCTGGGGCTCAGCTCACGTTTACTCACAGATGCCTCGGCACGGTCCCCCAGCTTTGCAATGAGGACGCTCCTTGTGTGGGGGATGGGTTGCTGGCTGTATGGGAGACGATTCCCCACCTCTGACCTATTTCAGAATTGTTTTCCGCTGGAGCAAGTGCCCTGATTGGGTTTTCCTCTGTATAATTGGTGGGTTCAGGTTTTTTTTCTTTTATGGTTCAAGTTAGATTTTATTCCTCTTTTATGTATTTATAGATATAAGGATGGAAATAATTCATTCATATAAATGCATCTGTGTGAAGGGAAGAACTTTTTTCTGTTTTAGTTTTAAATTTTATGTTTTAAAATTTTGAACTTTAATTTTATTTATTTGTTATACAGCAGGTTATTATTTGTTATGTATTTTATGCATATACATGTATACAGTTCAATCCCAATCTCCAAATCATCCCACCAACAACACCCCATGGCTTCCCACACTTGGTGTCCATACGTTTGTTCTCTACCTCTGTGTCTCTATTTCTTCCCTGCAAACCAGTTCATCTGTACCATTTTTAGGTTCCACATATATGCATTAATATACAATATTTGTTTTCCTCTTTCTGACTTACTTCATTCTGTATGACAGTCTCTAGATCCATCGATGTCTCTACAAATGACCCAGTTTCATTCCTTTTTATGGCTGAGTAATATTCCATTTTATATATGTACCACATCTTTATCCATTCGTCTGTCTGTGGGCATTTCGGTTGCTTCCATTACCTGGCTATTGTAAATAGTGCTGCAATGAACATTGTGGTGAATGTGCCTTTTTGATTTATGGTTTTCTCTGGGTATATGCCCAGAAGTGGGATTGCTGGATCAGAGGGTAATTCTATTTCTAGCTTTTTTAAGGAAACTCCATACTGTTCTCCATAGTGACTGTATCAATTTACAAGCCCACCAATAGTGGAAGAGGGCTCCTTTTGTCCACACCCTCCGCAGAATTTGTTGATTGTAGATTTTCTGATGATGCCGATTCTAATAGGTGTGAGGTGATACCTCATTGTAGTTTTGATTTGCATTTCTCTAATAATTAGTGCTCTTGAGCAGCTTTTCATGTGCGTCTTGGCCATCTCTGTGTCTTCTTTGAAGAAACGTCTCTTTAGATCTTCTGCCCATTTTTGTATTGGGCTGTTTGTTTTTCTAATATTAAGCTGCATGAGCTGTTTATATATATTGGAGATTAAACCTTTGTCCATTGATTCGTTTGCAACGATTTTCGCCCATTCTGAGGGATGCCTTTTTCCATTCCCGTTTTTTTTAACCCAAAAAGAAAGAAAGAAATAGAAGCAGAACACTAATGTGCGTAAAATATCCCTTTTGAAATGGTCGTTTTGAAATATGGACGTCCTTTGAATATTTTGGTCGATATGTGACCCCAGGATTTGTTTTCAGGGCAGGTGTCATTTACAGGCCGGCAATGATTTTGAATATCAACTGACCATTAGCGCTGGGATTAAAGCTGCTGTTGTGTGAAACGGCCACAAGGTGGCAGCAGTTCTCCCTTATCACATCTGGTTACTAGGGCAACAGAGCCTCAATGGAAGTCGTGTGGTAGATTGGAATGTAGAATGGAATGTGCCAGGAGAAAGCCCCTCAAGTTTGTCTCACTACTTCTTGTTCGTGTTTTTAATTTAATTTTTTATTTTTTATTACAGCAAGTTTGATTACAACGTTTGGCTTGTTGTAGGTGTGGAAGATGTGGTTCTTTTACACATATACAGATGTCTGTTCTTCCTGGGATCCTTTTCCCATGTACGTTATGACAGAATGTTGAGTAGTCTTCTCTTGGTATTCCGTAGGTCTTTGGTGATTATATATGTCACTTGTGTTTGTATATGTCTCTTAACCCTGATATCGTAATGAAACCAATCCTCACACCTTTCCATTGGTGAACCATAAGTTTTTTAATGAATCTGTGATTGCCCTTCTCCGTGGAAATATCTGCCCTGGTATCCATTTTTAGGTAACACCTATAAGTGATATGATACGATATGTGTCTTTCACTTTCTAACTTACTACAAGTCACGTGATTACCTCTAGACTCATCTACGGGGCTGCAAATGGCATTGTGTCCTTTTTTCCCTTGACTTCTATTCTGCCTTAGCGAGGTCCATTTTCAACAATGTGATTCCCTGAGGGTTGTGGATTAGCTGACCTGGGCAGCCTTACCCTGCCGGCCGGCCCTCCCCAGGTGTGCCTGGTTGAGTTCAATATAAACAGCTCTCCAGGCAGCAATAGCCCCTGAATCTATGCCTGACTCCAGATTCTCGGCCCCGTCAGCAGTCTCGGGGCTGTGCTGTTGGGAGGGAGTGAGGGGCCATGGCTTTGTGGTTGGCCCGGTGTGAGTGGGGCTCTGCTGGCCTTTCTTCAGGAGTTGCCAGGCTGCCACCTATAAAGAAGAGGATGTGTCACCCATACCTTCCGCTGGAATTTCTCTCCGGACAGAGGTGAGGAAGGAAAAAAGCAGTGGGGGCCGGGACAGGAAGGGTATCTCAGGCAGGGCAATGGAAAACTTCCGGAAGAGCGCCCGGGGCCAGGATCATCATGGCTGGCCTGCCGGCACCAAGTTGGCCCGTGGGCTGTCGCTTGTGTGTTTCCATGGCCCTTCCTCTAGGCTCTCAAGCCCTTGTACATATTCAGGTGTTCTACCTGGGAAGGGTGGGAACAGTTCAGCAGCAGCTGGCCTGGGGCTCAGCTCACGTTTACTCACAGATGCCTCGGCACGGTCCCCCAGCTTTGCAATGAGGACGCTCCTTGTGTGGGGGATGGGTTGCTGGCTGTATGGGAGACGATTCCCCACCTCTGACCTATTTCAGAATTGTTTTCCGCTGGAGCAAGTGCCCTGATTGGGTTTTCCTCTGTATAATTGGTGGGTTCAGGTTTTTTTTCTTTTATGGTTCAAGTTAGATTTTATTCCTCTTTTATGTATTTATAGATATAAGGATGGAAATAATTCATTCATATAAATGCATCTGTGTGAAGGGAAGAACTTTTTTCTGTTTTAGTTTTAAATTTTATGTTTTAAAATTTTGAACTTTAATTTTATTTATTTTTTATACAGCAGGTTATTATTTGTTATGTATTTTATGCATATACATGTATACAGTTCAATCCCAATCTCCAAATCATCCCACCAACAACACCCCATGGCTTCCCACACTTGGTGTCCATACGTTTGTTCTCTACCTCTGTGTCTCTATTTCTTCCCTGCAAACCAGTTCATCTGTACCATTTTTAGGTTCCACATATATGCATTAATATACAATATTTGTTTTCCTCTTTCTGACTTACTTCATTCTGTATGACAGTCTCTAGATCCATCGAAGTCTCTACAAATGACCCAGTTTCATTCCTTTTTATGGCTGAGTAATATTCCATTTTATATATGTACCACATCTTTATCCATTCGTCTGTCTGTGGGCATTGAGGTTGCTTCCATTACCTGGCTATTGTAAATAGTGCTGCAATGAACATTGTGGTGAATGTGCCTTTTTGATTTATGGTTTTCTCTGGGTATATGCCCAGAAGTGGGATTGCTGGATCAGAGGGTAATTCTATTTCTAGCTTTTTTAAGGAAACTCCATACTGTTCTCCATAGTGACTGTATCAATTTACATGCCCACCAATAGTGGAAGAGGGCTCCTTTTGTCCACACCCTCCGCAGAATTTGTTGTTTGTAGATTTTCTGATGATGCCGATTCTAATAAGTGTGAGGTGATACCTCATTGTAGTTTTGATTTGCATTTCTCTAATAATTAGTGCTCTTGAGCAGCTTTTCATGTGCGTCTTGGCCATCTCTGTGTCTTCTTTGAAGAAACGTCTCTTTAGATCTTCTGCCCATTTTTGTATTGGGCTGTTTGTTTTTCTAATATTAAGCTGCATGAGCTGTTTATATATATTGGAGATTAAACCTTTGTCCATTGATTCGTTTGCAACGATTTTCGCCCATTCTGAGGGATGCCTTTTTCCATTCCCGTTTTTTTTAACCAAAAAAGAAAGAAAGAAATAGAAGCAGAACACTAATGTGCGTAAAATATCCCTTTTGAAATGGTCGTTTTGAAATATGGACGTCCTTTGAATATTTTGGTCGATATGTGACCCCAGGATTTGTTTTCAGGGCAGGTGTCATTTACAGGCCGGCAATGATTTTGAATATCAACTGACCATTAGCGCTGGGATTAAAGCTGCTGTTGTGTGAAACGGCCACAAGGTGGCAGCAGTTCTCCCTTATCACATCTGGTTACTAGGGCAACAGAGCCTCAATGGAAGTCGTGTGGTAGATTGGAATGTAGAATGGAATGTGCCAGGAGAAAGCCCCTCAAGTTTGTCTCACTACTTCTTGTTCGTGCTTTTAATTTAATTTTTTATTTTTTATTACAGCAAGTTTGATTACAACGTTTGGCTTGTTGTAGGTGTGGAAGATGTGGTTCTTTTACACATATACAGATGTCTGTTCTTCCTGGGATCCTTTTCCCATGTACGTTATGACAGAATGTTGAGTAGTCTTCTCTTGGTATTCCGTAGGTCTTTGGTGATTATATATGTCACTTGTGTTTGTATATGTCTCTTAACCCTGATATCGTAATGAAACCAATCCTCACACCTTTCCATTGGTGAACCATAAGTTTTTTAATGAAACTGTGATTGCCCTTCTCCGTGGAAATATCTGCCCTGGTATCCATTTTTAGGTAACACCTATAAGTGATATGATACGATATGTGTCTTTCACTTTCTAACTTACTACAAGTCACGTGATTACCTCTAGACTCATCTACGGGGCTGCAAATGGCATTGTGTCCTTTTTTCCCTTGACTTCTATTCTGCCTTAGCGAGGTCCATTTTCAACAATGTGATTCCCTGAGGGTTGTGGATTAGCTGACCTGTGCAGCCTTACCCTGCCGGCCGGCCCTCCCCAGGTGTGCCTGGTTGAGTTCAATATAAACAGCGCTCCAGGCAGCAATAGCCCCTGAATCTATGCCTGACTCCAGATTCTCGGCCCCGTCAGCAGTCTCGGGGCTGTGCTGTTGGGAGGGAGTGAGGGGCCATGGCTTTGTGGTTGGCCCGGTGTGAGTGGGGCTCTGCTGGCCTTTCTTCAGGAGTTGCCAGGCTGCCACCTATAAAGAAGAGGATGTGTCACCCATACCTTCCGCTGGAATTTCTCTCCGGACAGAGGTGAGGAAGGAAAAAAGCAGTGGGGGCCGGGACAGGAAGGGTATCTCAGGCAGGGCAATGGAAAACTTCTGGAAGAGCGCCCGGGGCCAGGATCATCATGGCTAGCCTGCCGGCACCAAGTTGGCCGGTGGGCTGTCGCTTGTGTGTTTCCATGGCCCTTCCTCTAGGCTCTCAAGCCCTTGTACATATTCAGGTGTTCTACCTGGGAAGGGTGGGAACAGTTCAGCAGCAGCTGGCCTGGGGCTCAGCTCACGTTTACTCACAGATGCCTCGGCATGGTCCCCCAGCTTTGCAATGAGGACGCTCCTTGTGTGGGGGATGGGTTGCTGGCTGTATGGGAGACGATTCCCCACCTCTGACCTATTTCAGAATTGTTTTCCGCTGGAGCAAGTGCCCTGATTGGGTTTTCCTCTGTATAATTGGTGGGTTCAGGTTTTTTTTCTTTTATGGTTCAAGTTAGATTTTATTCCTCTTTTATGTATTTATAGATATAAGGATGGAAATAATTCATTCATATAAATGCATCTGTGTGAAGGGAAGAACTTTTTTCTGTTTTAGTTTTAAATTTTATGTTTTAAAATTTTGAACTTTAATTTTATTTATTTGTTATACAGCAGGTTATTATTTGTTATGTATTTTATGCATATACATGTATACAGTTCAATCCCAATCTCCAAATCATCCCACCAACAACACCCCATGGCTTCCCACACTTGGTGTCCATACGTTTGTTCTCTACCTCTGTGTCTCTATTTCTTCCCTGCAAACCAGTTCATCTGTACCATTTTTAGGTTCCACATATATGCATTAATATACAATATTTGTTTTCCTCTTTCTGACTTACTTCATTCTGTATGACAGTCTCTAGATCCATCGATGTCTCTACAAATGACCCAGTTTCATTCCTTTTTATGGCTGAGTAATATTCCATTTTATATATGTACCACATCTTTATCCATTCGTCTGTCTGTGGGCATTTCGGTTGCTTCCATTACCTGGCTATTGTAAATAGTGCTGCAATGAACATTGTGGTGAATGTGCCTTTTTGATTTATGGTTTTCTCTGGGTATATGCCCAGAAGTGGGATTGCTGGATCAGAGGGTAATTCTATTTCTAGCTTTTTTAAGGAAACTCCATACTGTTCTCCATAGTGACTGTATCAATTTACAAGCCCACCAATAGTGGAAGAGGGCTCCTTTTGTCCACACCCTCCGCAGAATTTGTTGATTGTAGATTTTCTGATGATGCCGATTCTAATAGGTGTGAGGTGATACCTCATTGTAGTTTTGATTTGCATTTCTCTAATAATTAGTGCTCTTGAGCAGCTTTTCATGTGCGTCTTGGCCATCTCTGTGTCTTCTTTGAAGAAACGTCTCTTTAGATCTTCTGCCCATTTTTGTATTGGGCTGTTTGTTTTTCTAATATTAAGCTGCATGAGCTGTTTATATATATTGGAGATTAAACCTTTGTCCATTGATTCGTTTGCAACGATTTTCGCCCATTCTGAGGGATGCCTTTTTCCATTCCCGTTTTTTTTAACCCAAAAAGAAAGAAAGAAATAGAAGCAGAACACTAATGTGCGTAAAATATCCCTTTTGAAATGGTCGTTTTGAAATATGGACGTCCTTTGAATATTTTGGTCGATATGTGACCCCAGGATTTGTTTTCAGGGCAGGTGTCATTTACAGGCCGGCAATGATTTTGAATATCAACTGACCATTAGCGCTGGGATTAAAGCTGCTGTTGTGTGAAACGGCCACAAGGTGGCAGCAGTTCTCCCTTATCACATCTGGTTACTAGGGCAACAGAGCCTCAATGGAAGTCGTGTGGTAGATTGGAATGTAGAATGGAATGTGCCAGGAGAAAGCCCCTCAAGTTTGTCTCACTACTTCTTGTTCGTGTTTTTAATTTAATTTTTTATTTTTTATTACAGCAAGTTTGATTACAACGTTTGGCTTGTTGTAGGTGTGGAAGATGTGGTTCTTTTACACATATACAGATGTCTGTTCTTCCTGGGATCCTTTTCCCATGTACGTTATGACAGAATGTTGAGTAGTCTTCTCTTGGTATTCCGTAGGTCTTTGGTGATTATATATGTCACTTGTGTTTGTATATGTCTCTTAACCCTGATATCGTAATGAAACCAATCCTCACACCTTTCCATTG
This sequence comes from Mesoplodon bidens, assembly GCF_964165515.1. Taxonomy (NCBI): domain Eukaryota; kingdom Metazoa; phylum Chordata; class Mammalia; order Artiodactyla; family Ziphiidae; genus Mesoplodon; species Mesoplodon bidens. The sequence continues at coordinate 32,644 of NW_027672607.1, read as the reverse complement.
GTGAACCATAAGTTTTTTAATGAATCTGTGATTGCCCTTCTCCGTGGAAATATCTGCCCTGGTATCCATTTTTAGGTAACACCTATAAGTGATATGATACGATATGTGTCTTTCACTTTCTAACTTACTACAAGTCACGTGATTACCTCTAGACTCATCTACGGGGCTGCAAATGGCATTGTGTCCTTTTTTCCCTTGACTTCTATTCTGCCTTAGCGAGGTCCATTTTCAACAATGTGATTCCCTGAGGGTTGTGGATTAGCTGACCTGGGCAGCCTTACCCTGCCGGCCGGCCCTCCCCAGGTGTGCCTGGTTGAGTTCAATATAAACAGCTCTCCAGGCAGCAATAGCCCCTGAATCTATGCCTGACTCCAGATTCTCGGCCCCGTCAGCAGTCTCGGGGCTGTGCTGTTGGGAGGGAGTGAGGGGCCATGGCTTTGTGGTTGGCCCGGTGTGAGTGGGGCTCTGCTGGCCTTTCTTCAGGAGTTGCCAGGCTGCCACCTATAAAGAAGAGGATGTGTCACCCATACCTTCCGCTGGAATTTCTCTCCGGACAGAGGTGAGGAAGGAAAAAAGCAGTGGGGGCCGGGACAGGAAGGGTATCTCAGGCAGGGCAATGGAAAACTTCCGGAAGAGCGCCCGGGGCCAGGATCATCATGGCTGGCCTGCCGGCACCAAGTAGGCCCGTGGGCTGTCGCTTGTGTGTTTCCATGGCCCTTCCTCTAGGCTCTCAAGCCCTTGTACATATTCAGGTGTTCTACCTGGGAAGGGTGGGAACAGTTCAGCAGCAGCTGGCCTGGGGCTCAGCTCACGTTTACTCACAGATGCCTCGGCACGGTCCCCCAGCTTTGCAATGAGGACGCTCCTTGTGTGGGGGATGGGTTGCTGGCTGTATGGGAGAAGATTCCCCACCTCTGACCTATTTCAGAATTGTTTTCCGCTGGAGCAAGTGCCCTGATTGGGTTTTCCTCTGTATAATTGGTGGGTTCAGGTTTTTTTTCTTTTATGGTTCAAGTTAGATTTTATTCCTCTTTTATGTATTTATAGATATAAGGATGGAAATAATTCATTCATATAAATGCATCTGTGTGAAGGGAAGAACTTTTTTCTGTTTTAGTTTTAAATTTTATGTTTTAAAATTATGAACTTTAATTTTATTTATTTGTTATACAGCAGGTTATTATTTGTTATGTATTTTATGCATATCCATGTATACAGTTCAATCCCAATCTCCAAATAATCCCACCATCACCACCCCATGGCTTCCCACACTTGGTGTCCATACGTTTGTTCTCTACCTCTGTGTCTCTATTTCTTCCCTGCAAACCAGTTCATCTGTACCATTTTTAGGTTCCACATATATGCATTAATATACAATATTTGTTTTCCTCTTTCTGACTTACTTCATTCTGTATGACAGTCTCTAGATCCATCGATGTCTCTACAAATGACCCAGTTTCATTCCTTTTTATGGCTGAGTAATATTCCATTTTATATATGTACCACATCTTTATCCATTCGTCTGTCTGTGGGCATTGAGGTTGCTTCCATTACCTGGCTATTGTAAATAGTGCTGCAATGAACATTGTGGTGAATGTGCCTTTTTGATTTATGGTTTTCTCTGGGTATATGCCCAGAAGTGGGATTGCTGGATCAGAGGGTAATTCTATTTCTAGCTTTTTTAAGGAAACTCCATACTGTTCTCCATAGTGACTGTATCAATTTACATGCCCACCAATAGTGGAAGAGGGCTCCTTTTGTCCACACCCTCCGCAGAATTTGTTGTTTGTAGATTTTCTGATGATGCCGATTCTAATAGGTGTGAGGTGATACCTCATTGTAGTTTTGATTTGCATTTCTCTAATAATTAGTGCTCTTGAGCAGCTTTTCATGTGCGTCTTGGCCATCTCTGTGTCTTCTTTGAAGAAACGTCTCTTTAGATCTTCTGCCCATTTTTGTATTGGGCTGTTTGTTTTTCTAATATTAAGCTGCATGAGCTGTTTATATATATTGGAGATTAAACCTTTGTCCATTGATTCGTTTGCAACGATTTTCGCCCATTCTGAGGGATGCCTTTTTCCATTCCCGTTTTTTTTAACCAAAAAAGAAAGAAAGAAATAGAAGCAGAACACTAATGTGCGTAAAATATCCCTTTTGAAATGTTCGTTTTGAAATATGGACGTCCTTTGAATATTTTGGTCGATATGTGACCCCAGGATTTGTTTTCAGGGCAGGTGTCATTTACAGGCCGGCAATGATTTTGAATATCAACTGACCATTAGCGCTGGGATTAAAGCTGCTGTTGTGTGAAACGGCCACAAGGTGGCAGCAGTTCTCCCTTATCACATCTGGTTACTAGGGCAACAGAGCCTCAATGGAAGTCGTGTGGTAGATTGGAATGTAGAATGGATTGTGCCAGGAGAAAGCCCCTCAAGTTTGTCTCACTACTTCTTGTTCGTGTTTTTAATTTAATTTTTTATTTTTTATTACAGCAAGTTTGATTACAACGTTTGGCTTGTTGTAGGTGTGGAAGATGTGGTTCTTTTACACATATACAGATGTCTGTTCTTCCTGGGATCCTTTTCCCATGTACGTTATGACAGAATGTTGAGTAGTCTTCTCTTGGTATTCCGTAGGTCTTTGGTGATTATATATGTCACTTGTGTTTGTATATGTCTCTTAACCCTGATATCGTAATGAAACCAATCCTCACACCTTTCCATTGGTGAACCATAAGTTTTTTAATGAATCTGTGATTGCCCTTCTCCGTGGAAATATCTGCCCTGGTATCCATTTTTAGGTAACACCTATAAGTGATATGATACGATATGTGTCTTTCACTTTCTAACTTACTACAAGTCACGTGATTACCTCTAGACTCATCTACGGGGCTGCAAATGGCATTGTGTCCTTTTTTCCCTTGACTTCTATTCTGCCTTAGCGAGGTCCATTTTCAACAATGTGATTCCCTGAGGGTTGTGGATTAGCTGACCTGGGCAGCCTTACCCTGCCGGCCGGCCCTCCCCAGGTGTGCCTGGTTGAGTTCAATATAAACAGCGCTCCAGGCAGCAATAGCCCCTGAATCTATGCCTGACTCCAGATTCTCGGCTCCGTCAGCAGTCTCGGGGCTGTGCTGTTGGGAGGGAGTGAGGGGCCATGGCTTTGTGGTTGGCCCTGTGTGAGTGGGGCTCTGCTGGCCTTTCTTCAGGAGTTGCCAGGCTGCCACCTATAAAGAAGAGGATGTGTCACCCATACCTTCCGCTGGAATTTCTCTCCGGACAGAGGTGAGGAAGGAAAAAAGCAGTGGGGGCCGGGACAGGAAGGGTATCTCAGGCAGGGCAATGGAAAACTTCCGGAAGGACGCCCGGGGCCAGGATCATCATGGCTGGCCTGCCCGGCAGCAAGTTGGCCCGTGGGCTGTCGCTTGTGTGTTTCCATGGCCCTTCCTCTAGGCTCTCAAGCCCTTGTACATATTCAGGTGTTCTACCTGGGAAGGGTGGGAACAGTTCAGCAGCAGCTGGCCTGGGGCTCAGCTCACGTTTACTCACAGATGCCACGGCACGGTCCCCCAGCTTTGCAATGAGGACGCTCCTTGTGTGGGGGATGGGTTGCTGGCTGTATGGGAGACGATTCCCCACCTCTGACCTATTTCAGAATTGTTTTCCGCTGGAGCAAGTGCCCTGATTGGGTTTTCCTCTGTATAATTGGTGGGTTCAGGTTTTTTTTCTTTTATGGTTCAAGTTAGATTTTATTCCTCTTTTATGTATTTATAGATATAAGGATGGAAATAATTCATTCATATAAATGCATCTGTGTGAAGGGAAGAACTTTTTTCTGTTTTAGTTTTAAATTTTATGTTTTAAAATTTTGAACTTTAATTTTATTTATTTTTTATACAGCAGGTTATTATTTGTTATGTATTTTACGCATATACATGTATACAGTTCAATCCCAATCTCCAAATCATCCCACCAACAACACCCCATGGCTTCCCACTCTTGGTGTCCATACGTTTGTTCTCTACCTCTGTGTCTCTATTTCTTCCCTGCAAACCAGTTCATCTGTACCATTTTTATGTTCCACATATATGCATTAATATACAATATTTGTTTTCCTCTTTCTGACTTACTTCATTCTGTATGACAGTCTCTAGATCCATCGATATCTCTACAAATGACCCAGTTTCATTCCTTTTTATGGCTGAGTAATATTCCATTTTATATATGTACCACATCTTTATCCATTCGTCTGTCTGTGGGCATTGAGTTTGCTTCCATTACCTGGCTATTGTAAATAGTGCTGCAATGAACATTGTGGTGAATGTGCCTTTTTGATTTATGGTTTTCTCTGGGTATATGCCCAGAAGTGGGATTGCTGGATCAGAGGGTAATTCTATTTCTAGCTTTTTTAAGGAAACTCCATACTGTTCTCCATAGTGACTGTATCAATTTACATGCCCACCAATAGTGGAAGAGGGCTCCTTTTGTCCACACCCTCCGCAGAATTTGTTGTTTGTAGATTTTCTGATGATGCCGATTCTAATAGGTGTGAGGTGATACCTCATTGTAGTTTTGATTTGCATTTCTCTAATAATTAGTGCTCTTGAGCAGCTTTTCATGTGCGTCTTGGCCATCTCTGTGTCTTCTTTGAAGAAACGTCTCTTTAGATCTTCTGCCCATTTTTGTATTGGGCTGTTTGTTTTTCTAATATTAAGCTGCATGAGCTGTTTATATATATTGGAGATTAAACCTTTGTCCATTGATTCGTTTGCAACGATTTTCGCCCATTCTGAGGGATGCCTTTTTCCATTCCCGTTTTTTTTAACCAAAAAAGAAAGAAAGAAATAGAAGCAGAACACTAATGTGCGTAAAATATCCCTTTTGAAATGGTCGTTTTGAAATATGGACGTCCTTTGAATTTTTTGGTCGATATGTGACCCCAGGATTTGTTTTCAGGGCAGGTGTCATTTACAGGCCTGCAATGATTTTGAATATCAACTGACCATTAGCGCTGGGATTAAAGCTGCTGTTGTGTGAAACGGCCACAAGGTGGCAGCAGTTCTCCCTTACCAAATCTGGTTACTAGGGCAACAGAGCCTCAATGGAAGTTGTGTTGTAGATTGGAATTTAGAATGGAATGTGCCAGGAGAAAGCCCCTCAAGTTTGTCTCACTACTTCTTGTTCGTGTTTTTAATTTAATTTTTTATTTTTTATTACAGCAAGTTTGATTACAATGTTTGGCTTGTTGTAGGTGTGGAAGATGTGGTTCTTTTACACATATACAGATGTCTGTTCTTCCTGGGATCCTTTTCCCATGTACGTTATGACAGAATGTTGAGTAGTCTTCTCTTGGTATTCCGTAGGTCTTTGGTGATTATATATGTCACCTGTGTTTGTATATGTCTCTTAACCCTGATATCGTAATGAAACCAATCCTCACACCTTTCCATTGGTGAACCATAAGTTTTTAATGAATCTGTGATTGCCCTTCTCCGTGGAAATATCTGCCCTGGTATCCATTTTTAGGTAACACCTATAAGTGATATGATACGATATGTGTCTTTCACTTTCTAACTTACTACAAGTCACGTGATTACCTCTAGACTCATCTACGTGGCTGCAAATGGCATTGTGTCCTTTTTTCCCTTGACTTCTATTCTGCCTTAGCGAGGTCCATTTTCAACAATGTGATTCCCTGAGGGTTGTGGATTAGCTGACCTGGGCAGCCTTACCCTGCCGGCCGGCCCTCCTCAGGTGTGCCTGCTTGAGGTCAATATAAACAGCGCTCCAGGCAGCAATAGCCCCTGAAACTATGCCTGACTCCAGATTCTCGGCCCCGTCAGCAGTCTCGGGGCTGTGCTGGTGGGAGGGAGTGAGGGGCCATGGCTTTGAGGTTGGCCCGGTGTGAGTGGGGCTCTGCTGGCCTTTCTTCAGGAGTTGCCAGGCTGCCACCTATAAAGAAGAGGATGTGTCACCCATACCTTCCGCTGGAATTTCTCTCCGGACAGAGGTGAGGAAGGAAAAAAGCAGTGGGGGCCGGGACAGGAAGGGTATCTCAGGCAGGGAAATGGAAAATTCCGGAAGAGCGCCCGGGGCCAGGATCATCCTGGCTGGCCTGCAGGCACCAAGTTGGCCTGTGAGCTGTCGCTTGTGTGGTTCCATGGCCCTTCCTCTAGGCTTTCAAGCCCTTGTACATATTCAGGTGTTCTACCTGGGAAGGGTGGGAACAGTTCAGCAGCAGCTGGCCTGGGGCTCAGCTCACGTTTACTCACAGATGCCTCGGCACGGTCCCCCAGCTTTGCAATGAGGACGCTCCTTGTGTGGGGGATGGGTTGCTGGCTGTATGGGAGACGATTCCCCACCTCTGACCTATTTCAGAATTGTTTTCCGCTGGAGCAAGTGCCCTGATTGGGTTTTCCTCTGTATAATTGGTGGGTTCAGGTTTTTTTTTCTTTTATGGTTCAAGTTAGAATTTATTCCTCTTTTATGTATTTATAGATATAAGGATGGAAATAATTCATTCATATAAATGCATCTGTGTGAAGGGAAGAACTTTTTTCTGTTTTAGTTTTAAATTTTATGTTTTAAAATTTTGAACTTTAATTTTATTTATTTTTTATACAGCAGGTTATTATTTGTTATGTATTTTATGCATATACATGTATACAGTTCAATCCCAATCTCCAAATCATCCCACCAACAACACCCCATGGCTTCCCACACTTGGTGTCCATACGTTTGTTCTCTACCTCTGTGTCTCTATTTCTTCCTTGCAAACCAGTTCATCTGTACCATTTTTAGGTTCCACATATATGCATTAATATACAATATTTGTTTTCCTCTTTCTGACTTACTTCATTCTGTATGACAGTCTCTAGATCCATCGATGTCTCTACAAATGCCCCAGTTTCATTCCTTTTTATGGCTGAGTAATATTCCATTTTATATATGTACCACATCTTTATCCATTCGTCTGTCTGTGGGCATTTCGGTTGCTTCCATTACCTTGCTATTGTAAATAGTGCTGCAATGAACATTGTGGTGAATGTGCCTTTTTGATTTATGGTTTTCTCTGGGTATATGCCCAGAAGTGGGATTGCTGGATCAGAGGGTAATTCTATTTCTAGCTTTTTTAAGGAAACTCCATACTGTTCTCCATAGTGACTGTATCAATTTACATGCCCACCAATAGTGGAAGAGGGCTCGTTTTGTCCACACCCTCCGCAGAATTTGTTGTTTGTAGATTTTCTGATGATGCCGATTCTAATAGGTGTGAGGTGATACCTCATTGTAGTTTTGATTTGCATTTCTCTAATAATTAGTGCTCTTGAGCAGCTTTTCATGTGCGTCTTGGCCATCTCTGTGTCTTCTTTGAAGAAACGTCTCTTTAGATCTTCTGCCCATTTTTGTATTGGGCTGTTTGTTTTTCTAATATTAAGCTGCATGAGCTGTTTATATATATTGGAGATTAAACCTTTGTCCATTGATTCGTTTGCAACGATTTTCGCCCATTCTGAGGGATGCCTTTTTCCATTCCCGTTTTTTTTAACCAAAAAAGAAAGAAAGAAATAGAAGCAGAACACTAATTTGCGTAAAATATGCCTTTTGAAATGGTCGTTTTGTAATATGGACGTCCTTTGAATTTTTTGGTCGATATGTGACCCCAGGATTTGTTTTCAGGGCAGGTGTCATTTACAGGCCCGCAATGATTTTGAATATCAACTGACCATTAGCGCTGGGATTAAAGCTGCTGTTGTGTGAAACGGCCACAAGGTGGCAGCAGTTCTCCCTTATCACATCTGGTTACTAGGGCAACAGAGCCTCAATGGAAGTCGTGTGGTAGATTGGAATGTAGAATGGAATGTGCCAGGAGAAAGCCCCTCAAGTTTGTCTCACTACTTCTTGTTCGTGTTTTTAATTTAATTTTTTATTTTTTATTACAGTAAGTTTGATTACAACGTTTGGCTTGTTGTAGGTGTGGAAGATGTGGTTCTTTTACACATATACAGATGTCTGTTCTTCCTGGGATCCTTTTCCCATGTACGTTATGACAGAATGTTGAGTAGTCTTCTCTTGGTATTCCGTAGGTCTTTGGTGATTATATATGTCACTTGTGTTTGTATATGTCTCTTAACCCTGATATCGTAATGAAACCAATCCTCACACCTTTCCATTGGTGAACCATAAGTTTTTTAATGAATCTGTGATTGCCCTTCTCCGTGGAAATATCTGCCCTGGTATCCATTTTTAGGTAACACCTATAAGTGATATGATACGATATGTGTCTTTCACTTTCTAACTTACTACAAGTCACGTGATTACCTCTAGACTCATCTACGGGGCTGCAAATGGCATTGTGTCCTTTTTTCCCTTGACTTCTATTCTGCCTTAGCGAGGTCCATTTTCAACAATGTGATTCCCTGAGGGTTGTGGATTAGCTGACCTGGGCAGCCTTACCCTGCCGGCCGGCCCTCCCCAGGTGTGCCTGGTTGAGTTCAATATAAACAGCGCTCCAGGCAGCAATAGCCCCTGAATCTATGCCTGACTCCAGATTCTCGGCTCCGTCAGCAGTCTCGGGGCTGTGCTGAGGGAGGGAGTGAGGGGCCATGGCTTTGTGGTTGGCCCGGTGTGAGTGGGGCTCTGCTGGCCTTTCTTCAGGAGTTGCCAGGCTGCCACCTATAAAGAAGAGGATGTGTCACCCATACCTTCCGCTGGAATTTCTCTCCGGACAGAGGTGAGGAAGGAAAAAAGCAGTGGGGGCCGGGACAGGAAGGGTATCTCAGGCAGGGCAATGGAAAACTTCCGGAAGAGCGCCCGGGGCCAGGATCATCATGGCTGGCCTGCCGGCACCAAGTTGGCCCGTGGGCTGTCGCTTGTGTGTTTCCATGGCCCTTCCTCTAGGCTCTCAAGCCCTTGTACATATTCAGGTGTTCTACCTGGGAAGGGTGGGAACAGTTCAGCAGCAGCTGGCCTGGGGCTCAGCTCATGTTTACTCACAGATGCCTCGGCACGGTCCCCCAGCTTTGCAATGAGGACGCTCCTTGTGTGGGGGATGGGTTGCTGGCTGTATGGGAGACGATTCCCCACCTCTGACCTATTTCAGAATTGTTTTCCGCTGGAGCAAGTGCCCTGATTGCGTTTTCCTCTGTATAATTGGTGGGTTCAGGTTTTTTTTCTTTTATGGTTCAAGTTAGATTTTATTCCTCTTTTATGTATTTATAGATATAAGGATGGAAATAATTCATTCATATAAATGCATCTGTGTGAAGGGAAGAACTTTTTTCTGTTTTAGTTTTAAATTTTATGTTTTAAAATTTTGAACTTTAATTTTATTTATTTTTTATACAGCAGGTTATTATTTGTTATGTATTTTATGCATATACATGTATACAGTTCAATCCCAATCTCCAAATCATCCCACCAACAACACCCCATGGCTTCCCACACTTGGTGTCCATACGTTTGTTCTCTACCTCTGTGTCTCTATTTCTTCCCTGCAAACCAGTTCATCTGTACCATTTTTAGGTTCCACATATATGCATTAATATACAATATTTGTTTTCCTCTTTCTGACTTACTTCATTCTGTATGACAGTCTCTAGATCCATCGATGTCTCTACAAATGCCCCAGTTTCATTCCTTTTTATGGCTGAGTAATATTCCATTTTATATATGTACCACTTCTTTATCCATTCGTCTGTCTGTGGGCATTTCGGTTGCTTCCATTACCTGGCTATTGTAAATAGTGCTGCAATGAACATTGTGGTGAATGTGCCTTTTTGATTTATGGTTTTCTCTGGGTATATGCCCAGATGTGGGATTGCTGGATCAGAGGGTAATTCTATTTCTAGCTTTTTTAAGGAAACTCCATACTGTTCTCCATAGTGACTGTATCAATTTACATGCCCACCAATAGTGGAAGAGGGCTCCTTTTGTCCACACCCTCCGCAGAATTTGTTGTTTGTAGATTTTCTGATGATGCCGATTCTAATAGGTGTGAGGTGATACCTCATTGTAGTTTTGATTTGCATTTCTCTAATAATTAGTGCTCTTGAGCAGCTTTTCATGTGCGTCTTGGCCATCTCTGTGTCTTCTTTGAAGAAACGTCTCTTTAGATCTTCTGCCCATTTTTGTATTGGGCTGTTTGTTTTTCTAATATTAAGCTGCATGAGCTGTTTATATATATTGGAGATTAAACCTTTGTCCATTGATTCGTTTGCAACGATTTTCGCCCATTCTGAGGGATGCCTTTTTCCATTCCCGTTTTTTTTAACCAAAAAAGAAAGAAAGAAATAGAAGCAGAACACTAATGTGCGTAAAATATCCCTTTTGAAATGGTCGTTTTGAAATATGGACGTCCTTTGAATTTTTTGGTCGATATGTGACCCCAGGATTTGTTTTCAGGGCAGGTGTCATTTACAGGCCTGCAATGATTTTGAATATCAACTGACCACTAGCGCTGGGATTAAAGCTGCTGTTGTGTGAAACGGCCACAAGGTGGCAGCAGTTCTCCCTTACCAAATCTGGTTACTAGGGCAACAGAGCCTCAATGGAAGTTGTGTTGTAGATTGGAATTTAGAATGGAATGTGCCAGGAGAAAGCCCCTCAAGTTTGTCTCACTACTTCTTGTTCGTGTTTTTAATTTAATTTTTTATTTTTTATTACAGCAAATTTGATTACAATGTTTGGCTTGTTGTAGGTGTGGAAGATGTGGTTCTTTTACACATATACAGATGTCTGTTCTTCCTGGGATCCCTTTCCCATGTACGTTATGACAGAATGTTGAGTAGTCTTCTCTTGGTATTCCGTAGGTCTTTGGTGATTATATATGTCACCTGTGTTTGTATATGTCTCTTAACCCCGATATCGTAATGAAACCAATCCTCACACCTTTCCATTGGTGAACCATAAGTTTTTTAATGAATCTGTGATTGCCCTTCTCCGTGGAAATATCTGCCCTGGTATCCATTTTTAGGTAACACCTATAAGTGATATGATACGATATGTGTCTTTCACTTTCTAACTTACTACAAGTCACGTGATTACCTCTAGACTCATCTACGGGGCTGCAAATGGCATTGTGTCCTTTTTTCCCTTGACTTCTATTCTGCCTTAGCGAGGTCCATTTTCAACAATGTGATTCCCTGAGGGTTGTGGATTAGCTGACCTGGGCAGCCTTACCCTGCCGGCCGGCCCTCCTCAGGTGTGCCTGGTTGAGGTCAATATAAACAGCGCTCCAGGCAGCAATAGCCCCTGAAGCTATGCCTGACTCCAGAATCTCGGCCCCGTCAGCAGTCTCGGGGCTGTGCTGGTGGGAGGGAGTGAGGGGCCATGGCTTTGTGGTTGGCCCGGTGTGAGTGGGGCTCTGCTGGCCTTTCTTCATGAGTTGCCAGGCTGCCACCTATAAAGAAGAGGATGTGTCACCCATACCTTCCGCTGGAATTTCTCTCCGGACAGATGTGAGGAAGGAAAAAAGCAGTGGGGGCCGGGACAGGAATGGTATCTCAGGCAGGGCAATGGAAAACTTCCGGAAGAGCGCCCGGGGCCAGGATCATCCTGGCTGGCCTGCAGGCACCAAGTTGGCCTGTGGGCTGTCGCTTGTGTGGTTCCATGGCCCTTCCTCTAGGCTTTCAAGCCCTTGTACATATTCAGGTGTTCTACCTGGGAAGGGTGGGAACAGTTCAGCAGCAGCTGGCCTGGGGCTCAGCTCACGTTTACTCACAGATGCCTCGGCACGGTCCCCCAGCTTTGCAATGAGGACGTTCCTTGTGTGGGGGATGGGTTGCTGGCTGTATGGGAGACGATTCCCCACCTCTGACCTATTTCAGAATTGTTTTCCGCTGGAGCAAGTGCCCTGATTGGGTTTTCCTCTGTATAATTGGTGGGTTCAGGTTTTTTTTCTTTTATGGTTCAAGTTAGAATTTATTCCTCTTTTATGTATTTATAGATATAAGGATGGAAATAATTCATTCATATAAATGCATCTGTGTGAAGGGAAGAACTTTTTTCTGTTTTATTTTTAAATTTTATGTTTTAAAATTTTGAACTTTAATTTTATTTATTTTTTATACAGCAGGTTATTATTTGTTATGTATTTTATGCATATACATGTATACAGTTCAATCCCAATCTCCAAATCATCCCACCACCACCACCCCATGGCTTCCCACACTTGGTGTCCATACGTTTGTTCTCTACCTCTGTGTCTCTATTTCTTCCTTGCAAACCAGTTCATCTGTACCATTTTTAGGTTCCACATATATGCATTAATATACAATATTTGTTTTCCTCTTTCTGACTTACTTCATTCTGTATGACAGTCTCTAGATCCATCGATGTCTCTACAAATGCCCCAGTTTCATTCCTTTTTATGGCTAAGTAATATTCCATTTTATATATGTACCACATCTTTATCCATTCGTCTGTCTGTGGGCATTGAGGTTGCTTCCATTACCTTGCTATTGTAAATAGTGCTGCAATGAACATTGTGGTGAATGTGCCTTTTTGTTTTATGGTTTTCTCTGGGTATATGCCCAGAAGTGGGATTGCTGGATCAGAGGGTAATTCTATTTCTAGCTTTTTTAAGGAAACTCCATACTGTTCTCCATAGTGACTGTATCAATTTACATGCCCACCAATAGTGGAAGAGGGCTCCTTTTGTCCACACCCTCCGCAGAATTTGTTGTTTGTAGATTTTCTGATGATGCCGATTCTAATAGGTGTGAGGTGATACCTCATTGTAGTTTTGATTTGCATTTCTCTAATAATTAGTGCTCTTGAGCAGCTTTTCACGTGCGTCTTGGCCATCTCTGTGTCTTCTTTGAAGAAACGTCTCTTTAGATCTTCTGCCCATTTTTGTATTGGGCTGTTTGTTTTTCTAATATTAAGCTGCATGAGCTGTTTATATATATTGGAGATTAAACCTTTGTCCATTGATTCGTTTGCAACGATTTTCGCCCATTCTGAGGGATGCCTTTTTCCATTCCCGTTTTTTTAACCAAAAAAGAAAGAAAGAAATAGAAGCAGAACACTAATGTGCGTAAAATATCCCTTTTGAAATGGTCGTTTTGAAATATGGACGGCCTTTGAATTTTTTGGTCGATATGTGACCCCAGGATTTGTTTTCAGGGCAGGTGTCATTTACAGGCCTGCAATGATTTTGAATATCAACTGACCATTAGCGCTGGGATTAATGCTGCTGTTGTGTGAAACGGCCACAAGGTGGCAGCAGTTCTCCCTTACCAAATCTGGTTACTAGGGCAACAGAGCCTCAATGGAAGTTGTGTTGTAGATTGGAATTTAGAATGGAATGTGCCAGGAGAAAGCCCCTCAAGTTTGTCTCACTACTTCTTGTTCGTGTTTTTAATTTAATTTTTTATTTTTTATTACAGCAAGTTTGATTACAATGTTTGGCTTGTTGTAGGTGTGGAAGATGTGGTTCTTTTACACATATACAGATGTCTGTTCTTCCTGGGATCCTTTTCCCATGTACGGTATGACAGAATGTTGAGTAGTCTTCTCTTGGTATTCCGTAGGTCTTTGGTGATTATATATGTCACCTGTGTTTGTATATGTCTCTTAACCCCGATATCGTAATGAAACCAATCCTCACACCTTTCCATTGGTGAACCATAAGTTTTTTAATGAATCTGTGATTGCCCTTCTCCGTGGAAATATCTGCCCTGGTATCCATTTTTAGGTAACACCTATAAGTGATATGATACGATATGTGTCTTTCACTTTCTAACTTACTACAAGTCACGTGATTACCTCTAGACTCATCTACGGGGCTGCAAATGGCATTGTGTCCTTTTTTCCCTTTACTTCTATTCTGCCTTAGCGAGGTCCATTTTCAACAATGTGATTCCCTGAGGGTTGTGGATTAGCTGACCTGGGCAGCCTTACCCTGCCGGCCGGCCCTCCCCAGGTGTGCCTGGTTGAGTTCAATATAAACAGCGCTCCAGGCAGCAATAGCCCCTGAATCTATGCCTGACTCCAGATTCTCGGCCCCGTCAGCAGTCTCGGGGCTGTGCTGGTGGGAGGGAGTGAGGGGCCATGGCTTTGTTGTTGGCCCGGTGTGAGTGGGGCTCTGCTGGCCTTTCTTCAGGTGTTGCCAGGCTGCCACCTATAAAGAAGAGGATGTGTCACCCATACCTTCCGCTGGAATTTCTCTCCGGACAGAGGTGAGGAAGGAAAAAAGCAGTGGGGGCCGGGACAGGAAGGGTATCTCAGGCAGGGCAATGGAAAACTTCCGGAAGAGCGCCCGGGGCCAGGATCATCATGGCTGGCCTGCCGGCACCAAGTTGGCCCGTGGGCTGTCGCTTGTGTGTTTCCATGGCCCTTCCTCTAGGCTCTCAAGCCCTTGTACATATTCAGGTGTTCTACCTGGGAAGGGTGGGAACAGTTCAGCAGCAGCTGGCCTGGGGCTCAGCTCACGTTTACTCACAGATGCCTCGGCATGGTCCCCCAGCTTTGCAATGAGGACGCTCCTTGTGTGGGGGATGGGTTGCTGGCTGTATGGGAGACGATTCCCCACCTCTGACCTATTTCAGAATTGTTTTCCGCTGGAGCAAGTGCCCTGATTGGGTTTTCCTCTGTATAATTGGTGGGTTCAGGTTTTTTTTCTTTTATGGTTCAAGTTAGATTTTATTCCTCTTTTATGTATTTATAGATATAAGGATGGAAATAATTCATTCATATAAATGCATCTGTGTGAAGGGAAGAACTTTTTTCTGTTTTAGTTTTAAATTTTATGTTTTAAAATTTTGAACTTTAATTTTATTTATTTTTTATACAGCAGGTTATTATTTGTTATGTATTTTATGCATATACATGTATACAGTTCAATCCCAATCTCCAAATCATCCCACCAACAACACCCCATGGCTTCCCACACTTGGTGTCCATACGTTTGTTCTCTACCTCTGTGTCTCTATTTCTTCCCTGCAAACCAGTTCATCTGTACCATTTTTAGGTTCCACATATATGCATTAATATACAATATTTGTTTTCCTCTTTCTGACTTACTTCATTCTGTATGACAGTCTCTAGATCCATCGAAGTCTCTACAAATGACCCAGTTTCATTCCTTTTTATGGCTGAGTAATATTCCATTTTATATATGTACCACATCTTTATCCATTCGTCTGTCTGTGGGCATTGAGGTTGCTTCCATTACCTGGCTATTGTAAATAGTGCTGCAATGAACATTGTGGTGAATGTGTCTTTTTGATTTATGGTTTTCTCTGGGTATATGCCCAGAAGTGGGATTGCTGGATCAGAGGGTAATTCTATTTCTAGCTTTTTTAAGGAAACTCCATACTGTTCTCCATAGTGACTGTATCAATTTACATGCCCACCAATAGTGGAAGAGGGCTCCTTTTGTCCACACCCTCCGCAGAATTTGTTGTTTGTAGATTTTCTGATGATGCCGATTCTAATAAGTGTGAGGTGATACCTCATTGTAGTTTTGATTTGCATTTCTCTAATAATTAGTGCTCTTGAGCAGCTTTTCATGTGCGTCTTGGCCATCTCTGTGTCTTCTTTGAAGAAACGTCTCTTTAGATCTTCTGCCCATTTTTGTATTGGGCTGTTTGTTTTTCTAATATTAAGCTGCATGAGCTGTTTATATATATTGGAGATTAAACCTTTGTCCATTGATTCGTTTGCAACGATTTTCGCCCATTCTGAGGGATGCCTTTTTCCATTCCCGTTTTTTTTAACCAAAAAAGAAAGAAAGAAATAGAAGCAGAACACTAATGTGCGTAAAATATCCCTTTTGAAATGGTCGTTTTGAAATATGGACGTCCTTTGAATATTTTGGTCGATATGTGACCCCAGGATTTGTTTTCAGGGCAGGTGTCATTTACAGGCCGGCAATGATTTTGAATATCAACTGACCATTAGCGCTGGGATTAAAGCTGCTGTTGTGTGAAACGGCCACAAGGTGGCAGCAGTTCTCCCTTATCACATCTGGTTACTAGGGCAACAGAGCCTCAATGGAAGTCGTGTGGTAGATTGGAATGTAGAATGGAATGTGCCAGGAGAAAGCCCCTCAAGTTTGTCTCACTACTTCTTGTTCGTGTTTTTAATTTAATTTTTTATTTTTTATTACAGCAAGTTTGATTACAACGTTTGGCTTGTTGTAGGTGTGGAAGATGTGGTTCTTTTACACATATACAGATGTCTGTTCTTCCTGGGATCCTTTTCCCATGTACGTTATGACAGAATGTTGAGTAGTCTTCTCTTGGTATTCCGTAGGTCTTTGGTGATTATATATGTCACTTGTGTTTGTATATGTCTCTTAACCCTGATATCGTAATGAAACCAATCCTCACACCTTTCCATTGGTGAACCATAAGTTTTTAATGAAACTGTGATTGCCCTTCTCCGTGGAAATATCTGCCCTGGTATCCATTTTTAGGTAACACCTATAAGTGATATGATACGATATGTGTCTTTCAATTTCTAACTTACTACAAGTCACGTGATTACCTCTAGACTCATCTACGGGGCTGCAAATGGCATTGTGTCCTTTTTTCCCTTGACTTCTATTCTGCCTTAGCGAGGTCCATTTTCAACAATGTGATTCCCTGAGGGTTGTGGATTAGCTGACCTGTGCAGCCTTACCCTGCCGGCCGGCCCTCCCCAGGTGTGCCTGGTTGAGTTCAATATAAACAGCGCTCCAGGCAGCAATAGCCCCTGAATCTATGCCTGACTCCAGATTCTCGGCCCCGTCAGCAGTCTCGGGGCTGTGCTGTTGGGAGGGAGTGAGGGGCCATGGCTTTGTGGTTGGCCCGGTGTGAGTGGGGCTCTGCTGGCCTTTCTTCAGGAGTTGCCAGGCTGCCACCTATAAAGAAGAGGATGTGTCACCCATACCTTCCGCTGGAATTTCTCTCCGGACAGAGGTGAGGAAGGAAAAAAGCAGTGGGGGCCGGGACAGGAAGGGTATCTCAGGCAGGGCAATGGAAAACTTCCGGAAGAGCGCCCGGGGCCAGGATCATCATGGCTAGCCTGCCGGCACCAAGTTGGCCGGTGGGCTGTCGCTTGTGTGTTTCCATGGCCCTTCCTCTAGGCTCTCAAGCCCTTGTACATATTCAGGTGTTCTACCTGGGAAGGGTGGGAACAGTTCAGCAGCAGCTGGCCTGGGGCTCAGCTCACGTTTACTCACAGATGCCTCGGCACGGTCCCCCAGCTTTGCAATGAGGACGCTCCTTGTGTGGGGGATGGGTTGCTGGCTGTATGGGAGACGATTCCCCACCTCTGACTTATTTCAGAATTGTTTTCCGCTGGAGCAAGTGCCCTGATTGGGTTTTCCTCTGTATAATTGGTGGGTTCAGGTTTTTTTTCTTTTATGGTTCAAGTTAGATTTTATTCCTCTTTTATGTATTTATAGATATAAGGATGGAAATAATTCATTCATATAAATGCATCTGTGTGAAGGGAAGAACTTTTTTCTGTTTTAGTTTTAAATTTTATGTTTTAAAATTTTGAACTTTAATTTTATTTATTTGTTATACAGCAGGTTATTATTTGTTATGTATTTTATGCATATACATGTATACAGTTCAATCCCAATCTCCAAATCATCCCACCAACAACACCCCATGGCTTCCCACACTTGGTGTCCATACGTTTGTTCTCTACCTCTGTGTCTCTATTTCTTCCCTGCAAACCAGTTCATCTGTACCATTTTTAGGTTCCACATATATGCATTAATATACAATATTTGTTTTCCTCTTTCTGACTTACTTCATTCTGTATGACAGTCTCTAGATCCATCGATGTCTCTACAAATGACCCAGTTTCATTCCTTTTTATGGCTGAGTAATATTCCATTTTATATATGTACCACATCTTTATCCATTCGTCTGTCTGTGGGCATTGAGGTTGCTTCCATTACCTGGCTATTGTAAATAGTGCTGCAATGAACATTGTGGTGAATGTGCCTTTTTGATTTATGGTTTTCTCTGGGTATATGCCCAGAAGTGGGATTGCTGGATCAGAGGGTAATTCTATTTCTAGCTTTTTTAAGGAAACTCCATACTGTTCTCCATAGTGACTGTATCTATTTACAAGCCCACCAATAGTGGAAGAGGGCTCCTTTTGTCCACACCCTCCGCAGAATTTGTTGATTGTAGATTTTCTGATGATGCCGATTCTAATAGGTGTGAGGTGATACCTCATTGTAGTTTTGATTTGCATTTCTCTAATAATTAGTGCTCTTGAGCAGCTTTTCATGTGCGTCTTGGCCATCTCTGTGTCTTCTTTGAAGAAACGTCTCTTTAGATCTTCTGCCCATTTTTGTATTGGGCTGTTTGTTTTTCTAATATTAAGCTGCATGAGCTGTTTATATATATTGGAGATTAAACCTTTGTCCATTGATTCGTTTGCAACGATTTTCGCCCATTCTGAGGGATGCCTTTTTCCATTCCCGTATTTTTTAACCCAAAAAGAAAGAAAGAAATAGAAGCAGAACACTAATGTGCGTAAAATATCCCTTTTGAAATGGTCGTTTTGAAATATGGACGTCCTTTGAATATTTTGGTCGATATGTGACCCCAGGATTTGTTTTCAGGGCAGGTGTCATTTACAGGCCGGCAATGATTTTGAATATCAACTGACCATTAGCGCTGGGATTAAAGCTGCTGTTGTGTGAAACGGCCACAAGGTGGCAGCAGTTCTCCCTTATCACATCTGGTTACTAGGGCAACAGAGCCTCAATGGAAGTCGTGTGGTAGATTGGAATGTAGAATGGAATGTGCCAGGAGAAAGCCCCTCAAGTTTGTCTCACTACTTCTTGTTCGTGTTTTTAATTTAATTTTTTATTTTTTATTACAGCAAGTTTGATTACAACGTTTGGCTTGTTGTAGGTGTGGAAGATGTGGTTCTTTTACACATATACAGATGTCTGTTCTTCCTGGGATCCTTTTCCCATGTACGTTATGACAGAATGTTGAGTAGTCTTCTCTTGGTATTCCGTAGGTCTTTGGTGATTATATATGTCACTTGTGTTTGTATATGTCTCTTAACCCTGATATCGTAATGAAACCAATCCTCACACCTTTCCATTGGTGAACCATAAGTTTTTTAATGAATCTGTGATTGCCCTTCTCCGTGGAAATATCTGCCCTGGTATCCATTTTTAGGTAACACCTATAAGTGATATGATACGATATGTGTCTTTCACTTTCTAACTTACTACAAGTCACGTGATTACCTCTAGACTCATCTACGGGGCTGCAAATGGCATTGTGTCCTTTTTTCCCTTGACTTCTATTCTGCCTTAGCGAGGTCCATTTTCAACAATGTGATTCCCTGAGGGTTGTGGATTAGCTGACCTGGGCAGCCTTACCCTGCCGGCCGGCCCTCCCCAGGTGTGCCTGGTTGAGTTCAATATAAACAGCTCTCCAGGCAGCAATAGCCCCTGAATCTATGCCTGACTCCAGATTCTCGGCCCCGTCAGCAGTCTCGGGGCTGTGCTGTTGGGAGGGAGTGAGGGGCCATGGCTTTGTGGTTGGCCCGGTGTGAGTGGGGCTCTGCTGGCCTTTCTTCAGGAGTTGCCAGTCTGCCACCTATAAAGAAGAGGATGTGTCACCCATACCTTCCGCTGGAATTTCTCTCCGGACAGAGGTGAGGAAGGAAAAAAGCAGTGGGGGCCGGGACAGGAAGGGTATCTCAGGCAGGGCAATGGAAAACTTCCGGAAGAGCGCCCGGGGCCAGGATCATCATGGCTGGCCTGCCGGCACCAAGTTGGCCCGTGGGCTGTCGCTTGTGTGTTTCCATGGCCCTTCCTCTAGGCTCTCAAGCCCTTGTACATATTCAGGTGTTCTACCTGGGAAGGGTGGGAACAGTTCAGCAGCAGCTGGCCTGGGGCTCAGCTCACGTTTACTCACAGATGCCTCGGCACGGTCCCCCAGCTTTGCAATGAGGACGCTCCTTGTGTGGGGGATGGGTTGCTGGCTGTATGGGAGACGATTCCCCACCTCTGACCTATTTCAGAATTGTTTTCCGCTGGAGCAAGTGCCCTGATTGGGTTTTCCTCTGTATAATTGGTGGGTTCAGGTTTTTTTTCTTTTATGGTTCAAGTTAGATTTTATTCCTCTTTTATGTATTTATAGATATAAGGATGGAAATAATTCATTCATATAAATGCATCTGTGTGAAGGGAAGAACTTTTTTCTGTTTTAGTTTTAAATTTTATGTTTTAAAATTTTGAACTTTAATTTTATTTATTTGTTATACAGCAGGTTATTATTTGTTATGTATTTTATGCATATACATGTATACAGTTCAATCCCAATCTCCAAATCATCCCACCAACAACACCCCATGGCTTCCCACACTTGGTGTCCATACGTTTGTTCTCTACCTCTGTGTCTCTATTTCTTCCCTGCAAACCAGTTCATCTGTACCATTTTTAGGTTCCACATATATGCATTAATATACAATATTTGTTTTCCTCTTTCTGACTTACTTCATTCTGTATGACAGTCTCTAGATCCATCGAAGTCTCTACAAATGACCCAGTTTCATTCCTTTTTATGGCTGAGTAATATTCCATTTTATATATGTACCACATCTTTATCCATTCGTCTGTCTGTGGGCATTGAGGTTGCTTCCATTACCTGGCTATTGTAAATAGTGCTGCAATGAACATTGTGGTGAATGTGCCTTTTTGATTTATGGTTTTCTCTGGGTATATGCCCAGAAGTGGGATTGCTGGATCAGAGGGTAATTCTATTTCTAGCTTTTTTAAGGAAACTCCATACTGTTCTCCATAGTGACTGTATCAATTTACATGCCCACCAATAGTGGAAGAGGGCTCCTTTTGTCCACACCCTCCGCAGAATTTGTTGTTTGTAGATTTTCTGATGATGCCGATTCTAATAAGTGTGAGGTGATACCTCATTGTAGTTTTGATTTGCATTTCTCTAATAATTAGTGCTCTTGAGCAGCTTTTCATGTGCGTCTTGGCCATCTCTGTGTCTTCTTTGAAGAAACGTCTCTTTAGATCTTCTGCCCATTTTTGTATTGGGCTGTTTGTTTTTCTAATATTAAGCTGCATGAGCTGTTTATATATATTGGAGATTAAACCTTTGTCCATTGATTCGTTTGCAACGATTTTCGCCCATTCTGAGGGATGCCTTTTTCCATTCCCGTTTTTTTTAACCAAAAAAGAAAGAAAGAAATAGAAGCAGAACACTAATGTGCGTAAAATATCCCTTTTGAAATGGTCGTTTTGAAATATGGACGTCCTTTGAATATTTTGGTCGATATGTGACCCCAGGATTTGTTTTCAGGGCAGGTGTCATTTACAGGCCGGCAATGATTTTGAATATCAACTGACCATTAGCGCTGGGATTAAAGCTGCTGTTGTGTGAAACGGCCACAAGGTGGCAGCAGTTCTCCCTTATCACATCTGGTTACTAGGGCAACAGAGCCTCAATGGAAGTCCTGTGGTAGATTGGAATGTAGAATGGAATGTGCCAGGAGAAAGCCCCTCAAGTTTGTCTCACTACTTCTTGTTCGTGTTTTTAATTTAATTTTTTATTTTTTATTACAGCAAGTTTGATTACAACGTTTGGCTTGTTGTAGGTGTGGAAGATGTGGTTCTTTTACACATATACAGATGTCTGTTCTTCCTGGGATCCTTTTCCCATGTACGTTATGACAGAATGTTGAGTAGTCTTCTCTTGGTATTCCGTAGGTCTTTGGTGATTATATATGTCACTTGTGTTTGTATATGTCTCTTAACCCTGATATCGTAATGAAACCAATCCTCACACCTTTCCATTGGTGAACCATAAGTTTTTTAATGAAACTGTGATTGCCCTTCTCCGTGGAAATATCTGCCCTGGTATCCATTTTTAGGTAACACCTATAAGTGATATGATACGATATGTGTCTTTCACTTTCTAACTTACTACAAGTCACGTGATTACCTCTAGACTCATCTACGGGGCTGCAAATGGCATTGTGTCCTTTTTTCCCTTGACTTCTATTCTGCCTTAGCGAGGTCCATTTTCAACAATGTGATTCCCTGAGGGTTGTGGATTAGCTGACCTGTGCAGCCTTACCCTGCCGGCCGGCCCTCCCCAGGTGTGCCTGGTTGAGTTCAATATAAACAGCGCTCCAGGCAGCAATAGCCCCTGAATCTATGCCTGACTCCAGATTCTCGGCCCCGTCAGCAGTCTCGGGGCTGTGCTGTTGGGAGGGAGTGAGGGGCCATGGCTTTGTGGTTGGCCCGGTGTGAGTGGGGCTCTGCTGGCCTTTCTTCAGGAGTTGCCAGGCTGCCACCTATAAAGAAGAGGATGTGTCACCCATACCTTCCGCTGGAATTTCTCTCCGGACAGAGGTGAGGAAGGAAAAAAGCAGTGGGGGCCGGGACAGGAAGGGTATCTCAGGCAGGGCAATGGAAAACTTCCGGAAGAGCGCCCGGGGCCAGGATCATCATGGCTAGCCTGCCGGCACCAAGTTGGCCGGTGGGCTGTCGCTTGTGTGTTTCCATGGCCCTTCCTCTAGGCTCTCAAGCCCTTGTACATATTCAGGTGTTCTACCTGGGAAGGGTGGGAACAGTTCAGCAGCAGCTGGCCTGGGGCTCAGCTCACGTTTACTCACAGATGCCTCGGCACGGTCCCCCAGCTTTGCAATGAGGACGCTCCTTGTGTGGGGGATGGGTTGCTGGCTGTATGGGAGACGATTCCCCACCTCTGACCTATTTCAGAATTGTTTTCCGCTGGAGCAAGTGCCGTGATTGGGTTTTCCTCTGTATAATTGGTGGGTTCAGGTTTTTTTTCTTTTATGGTTCAAGTTAGATTTTATTCCTCTTTTATGTATTTATAGATATAAGGATGGAAATAATTCATTCATATAAATGCATCTGTGTGAAGGGAAGAACTTTTTTCTGTTTTAGTTTTAAATTTTATGTTTTAAAATTTTGAACTTTAATTTTATTTATTTGTTATACAGCAGGTTATTATTTGTTATGTATTTTATGCATATACATGTATACAGTTCAATCCCAATCTCCAAATCATCCCACCAACAACACCCCATGGCTTCCCACACTTGGTGTCCATACGTTTGTTCTCTACCTCTGTGTCTCTATTTCTTCCCTGCAAACCAGTTCATCTGTACCATTTTTAGGTTCCACATATATGCATTAATATACAATATTTGTTTTCCTCTTTCTGACTTACTTCATTCTGTATGACAGTCTCTAGATCCATCGATGTCTCTACAAATGACCCAGTTTCATTCCTTTTTATGGCTGAGTAATATTCCATTTTATATATGTACCACATCTTTATCCATTCGTCTGTCTGTGGGCATTTCGGTTGCTTCCATTACCTGGCTATTGTAAAGAGTGCTGCAATGAACATTGTGGTGAATGTGCCTTTTTGATTTATGGTTTTCTCTGGGTATATGCCCAGAAGTGGGATTGCTGGATCAGAGGGTAATTCTATTTCTAGCTTTTTTAAGGAAACTCCATACTGTTCTCCATAGTGACTGTATCAATTTACAAGCCCACCAATAGTGGAAGAGGGCTCCTTTTGTCCACACCCTCCGCAGAATTTGTTGATTGTAGATTTTCTGATGATGCCGATTCTAATAGGTGTGAGGTGATACCTCATTGTAGTTTTGATTTGCATTTCTCTAATAATTAGTGCTCTTGAGCAGCTTTTCATGTGCGTCTTGGCCATCTCTGTGTCTTCTTTGAAGAAACGTCTCTTTAGATCTTCTGCCCATTTTTGTATTGGGCTGTTTGTTTTTCTAATATTAAGCTGCATGAGCTGTTTATATATATTGGAGATTAAACCTTTGTCCATTGATTCGTTTGCAACGATTTTCGCCCATTCTGAGGGATGCCTTTTTCCATTCCCGTTTTTTTTAACCCAAAAAGAAAGAAAGAAATAGAAGCAGAACACTAATGTGCGTAAAATATCCCTTTTGAAATGGTCGTTTTGAAATATGGACGTCCTTTGAATATTTTGGTCGATATGTGACCCCAGGATTTGTTTTCAGGGCAGGTGTCATTTACAGGCCGGCAATGATTTTGAATATCAACTGACCATTAGCGCTGGGATTAAAGCTGCTGTTGTGTGAAACGGCCACAAGGTGGCAGCAGTTCTCCCTTATCACATCTGGTTACTAGGGCAACAGAGCCTCAATGGAAGTCGTGTGGTAGATTGGAATGTAGAATGGAATGTGCCAGGAGAAAGCCCCTCAAGTTTGTCTCACTACTTCTTGTTCGTGTTTTTAATTTAATTTTTTATTTTTTATTACAGCAAGTTTGATTACAACGTTTGGCTTGTTGTAGGTGTGGAAGATGTGGTTCTTTTACACATATACAGATGTCTGTTCTTCCTGGGATCCTTTTCCCATGTACGTTATGACAGAATGTTGAGTAGTCTTCTCTTGGTATTCCGTAGGTCTTTGGTGATTATATATGTCACTTGTGTTTGTATATGTCTCTTAACCCTGATATCGTAATGAAACCAATCCTCACACCTTTCCATTGGTGAACCATAAGTTTTTTAATGAATCTGTGATTGCCCTTCTCCGTGGAAATATCTGCCCTGGTATCCATTTTTAGGTAACACCTATAAGTGATATGATACGATATGTGTCTTTCACTTTCTAACTTACTACAAGTCACGTGATTACCTCTAGACTCATCTACGGGGCTGCAAATGGCATTGTGTCCTTTTTTCCCTTGACTTCTATTCTGCCTTAGCGAGGTCCATTTTCAACAATGTGATTCCCTGAGGGTTGTGGATTAGCTGAACTGGGCAGCCTTACCCTGCCGGCCGGCCCTCCCCAGGTGTGCCTGGTTGAGTTCAATATAAACAGCTCTCCAGGCAGCAATAGCCCCTGAATCTATGCCTGACTCCAGATTCTCGGCCCCATCAGCAGTCTCGGGGCTGTGCTGTTGGGAGGGAGTGAGGGGCCATGGCTTTGTGGTTGGCCCGGTGTGAGTGGGGCTCTGCTGGCCTTTCTTCAGGAGTTGCCAGGCTGCCACCTATAAAGAAGAGGATGTGTCACCCATACCTTCCGCTGGAATTTCTCTCCGGACAGAGGTGAGGAAGGAAAAAAGCAGTGGGGGCCGGGACAGGAAGGGTATCTCAGGCAGGGCAATGGAAAACTTCCGGAAGAGCGCCCGGGGCCAGGATCATCATGGCTGGCCTGCCGGCACCAAGTTGGCCCGTGGGCTGTCGCTTGTGTGTTTCCATGGCCCTTCCTCTAGGCTCTCAAGCCCTTGTACATATTCAGGTGTTCTACCTGGGAAGGGTGGGAACAGTTCAGCAGCAGCTGGCCTGGGGCTCAGCTCACGTTTACTCACAGATGCCTCGGCACGGTCCCCCAGCTTTGCAATGAGGACGCTCCTTGTGTGGGGGATGGGTTGCTGGCTGTATGGGAGACGATTCCCCACCTCTGACCTATTTCAGAATTGTTTTCCGCTGGAGCAAGTGCCCTGATTGGGTTTTCCTCTGTATAATTGGTGGGTTCAGGTTTTTTTTCTTTTATGGTTCAAGTTAGATTTTATTCCTCTTTTATGTATTTATAGATATAAGGATGGAAATAATTCATTCATATAAATGCATCTGTGTGAAGGGAAGAACTTTTTTCTGTTTTAGTTTTAAATTTTATGTTTTAAAATTTTGAACTTTAATTTTATTTATTTGTTATACAGCAGGTTATTATTTGTTATGTATTTTATGCATATACATGTATACAGTTCAATCCCAATCTCCAAATCATCCCACCAACAACACCCCATGGCTTCCCACACTTGGTGTCCATACGTTTGTTCTCTACCTCTGTGTCTCTATTTCTTCCCTGCAAACCAGTTCATCTGTACCATTTTTAGGTTCCACATATATGCATTAATATACAATATTTGTTTTCCTCTTTCTGACTTACTTCATTCTGTATGACAGTCTCTAGATCCATCGATGTCTCTACAAATGACCCAGTTTCATTCCTTTTTATGGCTGAGTAATATTCCATTTTATATATGTACCACATCTTTATCCATTCGTCTGTCTGTGGGCATTGAGGTTGCTTCCATTACCTGGCTATTGTAAATAGTGCTGCAATGAACATTGTGGTGAATGTGCCTTTTTGATTTATGGTTTTCTCTGGGTATATGCCCAGAAGTGGGATTGCTGGATCAGAGGGTAATTCTATTTCTAGCTTTTTTAAGGAAACTCCATACTGTTCTCCATAGTGACTGTATCAATTTACATGCCCACCAATAGTGGAAGAGGGCTCCTTTTGTCCACACCCTCCGCAGAATTTGTTGTTTGTAGATTTTCTGATGATGCCGATTCTAATAGGTGTGAGGTGATACCTCATTGTAGTTTTGATTTGCATTTCTCTAATAATTAGTGCTCTTGAGCAGCTTTTCATGTGCGTCTTGGCCATCTCTGTGTCTTCTTTGAAGAAACGTCTCTTTAGATCTTCTGCCCATTTTTGTATTGGGCTGTTTGTTTTTCTAATATTAAGCTGCATGAGCTGTTTATATATATTGGAGATTAAACCTTTGTCCATTGATTCGTTTGCAACGATTTTCGCCCATTCTGAGGGATGCCTTTTTCCATTCCAGTTTTTTTTAACCAAAAAAGAAAGAAAGAAATAGAAGCAGAACACTAATGTGCGTAAAATATCCCTTTTGAAATGGTCGTTTTGAAATATGGACGTCCTTTGAATTTTTTGGTCGATATGTGACCCCAGGATTTGTTTTCAGGGCAGGTGTCATTTACAGGCCTGCAATGATTTTGAATATCAACTGACCATTAGCGCTGGGATTAAAGCTGCTGTTGTGTGAAACGGCCACAAGGTGGCAGCAGTTCTCCCTTACCAAATCTGGTTACTAGGGCAACAGAGCCTCAATGGAAGTTGTGTTGTAGATTGGAATTTAGAATGGAATGTGCCAGGAGAAAGCCCCTCAAGTTTGTGTCACTACTTCTTGTTCGTGTTTTTAATTTAATTTTTTATTTTTTATTACAGCAAGTTTGATTACAATGTTTGGCTTGTTGTAGGTGTGGAAGATGTGGTTCTTTACACATATACAGATGTCTGTTCTTCCTGGGATCCTTTTCCCATGTACGTTATGACAGAATGTTGAGTAGTCTTCTCTTGGTATTCCGTAGGTGTTTGGTGATTATATATGTCACCTGTGTTTGTATATGTCTCTTAACCCCGATATCGTAATGAAACCAATCCTCACACCTTTCCATTGGTGAACCATAAGTTTTTTAATGAATCTGTGATTGCCCTTCTCCGTGGAAATATCTGCCCTGGTATCCATTTTTAGGTAACACCTATAAGTGATATGACACGATATGTGTCTTTCACTTTCTAACTTACTACAAGTCACGTGATTACCTCTAGACTCATCTACGTGGCTGCAAATGGCATTGTGTCCTTTTTTCCCTTGACTTCTATTCTGCCTTAGCGACGTCCATTTTCAACAATGTGATTCCCTGAGTGTTGTGGATTAGCTGACCTGGGCAGCCTTACCCTGCCGGCCGGCCCTCCTCAGGTGTGCCTGGTTGAGGTCAATATAAACAGCGCTCCAGGCAGCAATAGCCCCTGAAGCTATGCCTGACTCCAGATTCTCGGCCCCGTCAGCAGTCTCGGGGCTGTGCTGGTGGGAGGGAGTGAGGGGCCATGGCTTTGTGGTTGGCCCGGTGTGAGTGGGGCTCTGCTGGCCTTTCTGCAGGAGTTGCCAGGCTGCCACCTATAAAGAAGAGGATGTGTCACCCATACCTTCCGCTGGAATTTCTCTCCGGACAGAGGTGAGGAAGGAAAAAAGCAGTGGGGGCCGGGACAGGAAGGGTATCTCAGGCAGGGCAATGGAAAACTTCCGGAAGAGCGCCCGGGGCCAGGATCATCCTGGCTGGCCTGCAGGCACCAAGTTGGCCTGTGGGCTGTCGCTTGTGTGGTTCCGTGGCCCTTCCTCTAGGCTTTCAAGCCCTTGTACATATTCTGGTGTTCTACCTGGGAAGGGTGGGAACAGCTCAGCAGCAGCTGGCCTGGAGCTCAGCTCACGTTTACTCACAGATGCCTCGGCACGGTCCCCCAGCTTTGCAATGAGGACGCTCCTTGTGTGGGGGATGGGTTGCTGGCTGTATGGGAGACGATTCCCCACCTCTGACCTATTTCAGAATTGTTTTCCGCTGGAGCAAGTGCCCTGATTGGGTTTTCCTCTGTATAATTGGTGGGTTCAGGTTTTTTTTATTTTATGGTTCAAGTTAGAATTTATTCCTCTTTTATGTATTTATAGATATAAGGATGGAAATAATTCATTCATATAAATGCATCTGTGTGAAGGGAAGAACTTTTTTCTGTTTTATGTTTAAATTTTATGTTTTAAAATTTTGAACTTTAATTTTATTTATTTTTTATACAGCAGGTTATTATTTGTTATGTATTTTATGCATATACATGTATACAGTTCAATCCCAATCTCCAAATCATCCCACCACCACCACCCCATGGCTTCCCACACCTGGTGTCCATACGTTTGTTCTCTACCTCTGTGTCTCTATTTCTTCCCTGCAAACCAGTTCATCTGTACCATTTTTAGGTTCCACATATATGCATTAATATACAATATTTGTTTTCCTCTTTCTGACTTACTTCATTCTGTATGACAGTCTCTAGATCCATCGATGTCTCTACAAATGACCCAGTTTCATTCCTTTTTATGGCTGAGTAATATTCCATTTTATATATGTACCACATCTTTATCCATTCGTCTGTCTGTGGGCATTGAGGTTGCTTCCATTACCTGGCTATTGTAAATAGTGCTGCAATGAACATTGTGGTGAATGTGCCTTTTTGATTTATGGTTTTCTCTGGGTATATGCCCAGAAGTGGGATTGCTGGATCAGAGGGTAATTCTATTTCTAGCTTTTTTAAGGAAACTCCATACTGTTCTCCATAGTGACTGTATCAATTTACATGCCCACCAATAGTGGAAGAGGGCTCCTTTTGTCCACACCCTCCGCAGAATTTGTTGTTTGTAGATTTTCTGATGATGTCGGTTCTAATAGGTGTGAGGTGATACCTCATTGTAGTTTTGATTTGCATTTCTCTAATAATTAGTGCTCTTGAGCAGCTTTTCATGTGCGTCTTGGCCATCTCTGTGTCTTCTTTGAAGAAACGTCTCTTTAGATCTTCTGCCCATTTTTGTATTGGGCTGTTTGTTTTTCTAATATTAAGCTGCATGAGCTGTTTATATATATTGGAGATTAAACCTTTGTCCATTGATTCGTTTGCAACGATTTTCGCCCATTCTGAGGGATGCCTTTTTCCATTCCCGTTTTTTTTAACCAAAAAAGAAAGAAAGAAATAGAAGCAGAACACTAATGTGCGTAAAATATCCCTTTTGAAATGGTCGTTTTGAAATATGGACGTCCTTTGAATTTTTTGGTCGATATGTGACCCCAGGATTTGTTTTCAGGGCAGGTGTCATTTACAGGCCTGCAATGATTTTGAATATCAACTGACCATTAGCGCTGGGATTAAAGCTGCTGTTGTGTGAAACGGCCACAAGGTGGCAGCAGTTCTCCCTTACCAAATCTGGTTACTAGGGCAACAGAGCCTCAATGGAAGTTGTGTTGTAGATTGGAATTTAGAATGGAATGTGCCAGGAGAAAGCCCCTCAAGTTTGTCTCACTACTTCTTGTTCGTGTTTTTAATTTAATTTTGTATTTTTTATTACAGCAAGTTTGATTACAATGTTTGGCTTGTTGTAGGTGTGGAAGATGTGGTTCTTTTACACATATACAGATGTCTGTTCTTCCTGGGATCCTTTTCCCATGTACGTTATGACAGAATGTTGAGTAGTCTTCTCTTGGTATTCCGTAGGTGTTTGGTGATTATATATGTCACCTGTGTTTGTATATGTCTCTTAACCCCGATATCGTAATGAAACCAATCCTCACACCTTTCCATTGGTGAACCATAAGTTTTTTAATGAATCTGTGATTGCCCTTCTCCGTGGAAATATCTGCCCTGGTATCCATTTTTAGGTAACACCTATAAGTGATATGATACGATATGTGTCTTTCACTTTCTAACTTACTACAAGTCACGTGATTACCTCTAGACTCATCTACGTGGCTGCAAATGGCATTGTGTCCTTTTTTCCCTTGACTTCTATTCTGCCTTAGCGACGTCCATTTTCAACAATGTGATTCCCTGAGTGTTGTGGATTAGCTGACCTGGGCAGCCTTACCCTGCCGGCCGGCCCTCCTCAGGTGTGCCTGGTTGAGGTCAATATAAACAGCGCTCCAGGCAGCAATAGCCCCTGAAGCTATGCCTGACTCCAGATTCTCGGCCCCGTCAGCAGTCTCGGGGCTGTGCTGGTGGGAGGGAGTGAGGGGCCATGGCTTTGTGGTTGGCCCGGTGTGAGTGGGGCTCTGCTGGCCTTTCTTCAGGAGTTGCCAGGCTGCCACCTATAAAGAAGAGGATGTGTCACCCATACCTTCCGCTGGAATTTCTCTCCGGACAGAGGTGAGGAAGGAAAAAAGCAGTGGGGGCCGGGACAGGAAGGGTATCTCAGGCAGGGCAATGGAAAACTTCCGGAAGAGCGCCCGGGGCCAGGATCATCCTGGCTGGCCTGCAGGCACCAAGTTGGCCTGTGGGCTGTCGCTTGTGTGGTTCCGTGGCCCTTCCTCTAGGCTTTCAAGCCCTTGTACATATTCTGGTGTTCTACCTGGGAAGGGTGGGAACAGTTCAGCAGCAGCTGGCCTGGAGCTCAGCTCACGTTTACTCACAGATGCCTCGGCACGGTCCCCCAGCTTTGCAATGAGGACGCTCCTTGTGTGGGGGATGGGTTGCTGGCTGTATGGGAGACGATTCCCCACCTCTGACCTATTTCAGAATTGTTTTCCGCTGGAGCAAGTGCCCTGATTGGGTTTTCCTCTGTATAATTGGTGGGTTCAGGTTTTTTTTCTTTTATGGTTCAAGTTAGAATTTATTCCTCTTTTATGTATTTATAGATATAAGGATGGAAATAATTCATTCATATAAATGCATCTGTGTGAAGGGAAGAACATTTTTCTGTTTTATTTTTAAATTTTATGTTTTAAAATTTTGAACTTTAATTTTATTTATTTTTTATACAGCAGGTTATTATTTGTTATGTATTTTATGCATATACATGTATACAGTTCAATCCCAATCTCCAAATCATCCCACCACCACCACCCCATGGCTTCCCACACTTGGTGTCCATACGTTTGTTCTCTACCTCTGTGTCTCTATTTCTTCCTTGCAAACCAGTTCATCTGTACCATTTTTAGGTTCCACATATATGCATTAATATACAATATTTGTTTTCCTCTTTCTGACTTACTTCATTCTGTATGACAGTCTCTAGATCCATCGATGTCTCTACAAATGACCCAGTTTCATTCCTTTTTATGGCTGAGTAATATTCCATTTTATATATGTACCACATCTTTATCCATTCGTCTGTCTGTGGGCATTGAGGTTGCTTCCATTACCTTGCTATTGTAAATAGTGCTGCAATGAACATTGTGGTGAATGTGCCTTTTTGATTTATGGTTTTCTCTGGGTATATGCCCAGAAGTGGGATTGCTGGATCAGAGGGTAATTCTATTTCTAGCTTTTTTAAGGAAACTCCATACTGTTCTCCATAGTGACTGTATCAATTTACATGCCCACCAATAGTGGAAGAGGGCTCCTTTTGTCCACACCCTCCGCAGAATTTGTTGTTTGTAGATTTTCTGATGATGCCGATTCTAATAGGTGTGAGGTGATACCTCATTGTAGTTTTGATTTGCATTTCTCTAATAATTAGTGCTCTTGAGCAGCTTTTCATGTGCGTCTTGGCCATCTCTGTGTCTTCTTTGAAGAAACGTCTCTTTAGATCTTCTGCCCATTTTTGTATTGGGCTGTTTGTTTTTCTAATATTAAGCTGCATGAGCTGTTTATATATATTGGAGATTAAACCTTTGTCCATTGATTCGTTTGCAACGATTTTCGCCCATTCTGAGGGATGCCTTTTTCCATTCCCGTTTTTTTTAACCAAAAAAGAAAGAAAGAAATAGAAGCAGAACACTAATTTGCGTAAAACATGCCTTTTGAAATGGTCGTTTTGTAATATGGACGTCCTTTGAATTTTTTGGTCGATATGTGACCCCAGGATTTGTTTTCAGGGCAGGTGTCATTTACAGGCCGGCAATGATTTTGAATATCAACTGACCATTAGCGCTGGGATTAAAGCTGCTGTTGTGTGAAACGGCCACAAGGTGGCAGCAGTTCTCCCTTATCACATCTGGTTACTAGGGCAACAGAGCCTCAATGGAAGTCCTGTGGTAGATTGGAATGTAGAATGGAATGTGCCAGGAGAAAGCCCCTCAAGTTTGTCTCACTACTTCTTGTTCGTGTTTTTAATTTAATTTTTTATTTTTTATTACAGTAAGTTTGATTACAACGTTTGGCTTGTTGTAGGTGTGGAAGATGTGGTTCTTTTACACATATACAGATGTCTGTTCTTCCTGGGATCCTTTTCCCATGTACGTTATGACAGAATGTTGAGTAGTCTTCTCTTGGTATTCCGTAGGTCTTTGGTGATTATATATGTCACTTGTGTTTGTATA